>NW_026876639.1:0-19843 GCF_032173495.1 Musca vetustissima
AGCGCCTAGGGGCGCTTAAAATTCTATTGTTTCTAGTAAAATCCTTTTTCTAAATGTAACCTAACATAAATTTGAAAACAAAGAACCTAAAGCGGAACACGTGCTGGACTTGAAGAAATTAAGAAAATATTATATCATAGGAAATCCTTGGGAGGTAAAATTTAAGAATATTTTTTCAAGTCATATAGAGCGTTGATTTTTTAAAGAATATTTTTTCAAGTCATAGCAGAGCGTAGATTTTTTAAAGAATATTTTTCAAACCGTAGCAGAGTGTAGATTTTTTAAAGAATATTTTTCAAGCCATAGCTGAGCGTCGATTTTTTAAAAAAATATTTTTTCAAACCATAGCAGAGCGTAGATTTTTTAAAAAATATTTTTTCAAGCCTTAGATGAGCGTAGATTTTTTAAAGAATAATTTTTCAAGCTATAGCTGAGCGTAGATTTTTTAAAGAATATTTTTTCAAACCCTACATAGGCGCGGATTTTTTAAAGAATATTTTTTCAAACTACAAACCACAGAAGGCGTGGATTTTTTAAAGAATATTTTTTCAAACCATAGCAGAGCGTAGATTTTTTAAAGAATATTTTTTCAAACCATAGCAGAGCGTAGATTTTTTAAAGAATATTTTTTCAAACCATAGCAGAGCGTAGATTTTTTAAAGAATATTTTTTCAAACCATAGCAGAGCGTAGATTTTTTAAAGAATATTTTTTCAAACCATAGCAGAGCGTAGATTTTTTAAAGAATATTTTTTCAAACCATAGCAGAGCGTAGATTTTTTAAAGAATATTTTTTCAAACCCTAGCATAGGCGTAGATTTTTTAAAGAATATTTTTTCAAACCATAGCAGAGCGTAGATTTTTTAAAGAATATTTTTTCAAACCATAGCAGAGCGTAGATTTTTTAAAGAATATTTTTTCAAACCATAGCAGAGCGTAGATTTTTTAAAGAATATTTTTTCAAACCATAGCAGAGCGTAGATTTTTTAAAGAATATTTTTTCAAACCATAGCAGAGCGTAGATTTTTTAAAGAATATTTTTTCAAACCATAGCAGAGCGTAGATTTTTTAAAGAATATTTTTTCAAACCATAGCAGAGCGTAGATTTTTCAAAACTTCAGTGGTTTCTCTCCATCCATCTTCCAAACCCAGGTGATTTTCCAATTGGCCCTCGGACTTTCCTTACAACTCAATTATAAAGTGATTAGTGAATCAAATCAAACCTCACCTTCAGAAGCTGCTAATATAACCGCTACTTTATTCATTCTCCTAAAAAATACATTAGCATTCGAAATCAACACACCATGTCGGAAGATCACCACCACTCAATGAACTTCAGAGACAAACCGCTCTTTCTATCTATCTTGGCTTGTCATCCCTTGAAGTACTAACCGAACAGGTATAATTAAAAGCAAAACCCTTTCTTCCTTGTGGTCAAAAAATGCCGACAAGGGATATTCTATCCTCCTCTCACAATGAAAGTTAATAAAATAGATAGCGATAAGAGTGGAAGGTGGGGGAGGGCACATTAGACTGTTATAAATCCAATAAAATATCTATGTAGTCTAGATATGCCGACAAGTGCTAAAAGGATTTATGTGATAGAACTAAAAACAATCACTAGAAAGGGTTTCATGTCGCTTGCAGATCCTTTGAGGATATACATTGGAATTTGAAATATTTTATTTGAAATTAAAAGGATTTTTTATGACAAATATATATGGTCATGAATATCTAACCTGACAAGTCATATATTTTAAAATTGGGACAATATTTTGTCAATGTTTTGAGTGAACGGAATAGGGAGGGCACATTAGATGAATCCATATTCTCTTAAAATTCGTTGATATGCCGACAAAATGCTAAAAGGATTTATGTGATAAAAACCATGATATGATTTTAGGGTCATTTGATTCATCCTTAAAATCGCTTTATTCAAAGGGTTAGATGACAAAATATATGAGCCAGGATGTCTGACCTGATTATCTATATATCTTATGCTTGTTGGGACAATATCTTGAGTGAATGGAATGGGGAGAGCACATCTGAAGAACCAAATTCAATAAAACGGAGTGTTGGATTGATATGTCGACAAGTGCTAAACATTTAAGGAATAAAACTAATGGTAAACCACAAAGGGCTTTGTGATCCTTTGATGATTAACTAATCCTTCGAGGATATAAATTACAATTTAAAATATTTTATGCGATAATAAAAAGGGACTCTATTACAAAATATATGGTTATGAATAGTTGACCTGACAAGCCATATATTATAAGATTGGGTCAATATTGAGTGAAAAGGTTTTAAGGGATACAGTGGTTGACAAACCATAAAAGGTGTTTTGGATCCTTTATTGGTGAGTAAAGATTCTTTGAGGAAATAAATTAGTTTTTGAAGTATTTGATTTGAAAATAAACAAGTGAAAAAGCGTTAAGTTCGGCCGGGCCGAACACCACCATAGATATACTGGCAGGTACTTGAAATAAAAATATAGGGAACATACCAAAAAATGGACCTATACCGACATTTCTACAAACCGATTATGTAAACAATAATTTTTAAAAGAAAATTATACCCTCAGCCTTATGGCTAATTAGTGTGTATACACTTTAACACGGTGATAATGTGCCTCATCGAAATATTGGTTCTAGACCCCACGTTTCTTTGGACCAAATCCGTTTCAGAAAAATATGATTTCATCCCATTTTATTATTTCTTCCAAACTTAGTTCAAGTCCGAATTTGGGGAATACCGGTCCATCCCTTCTGGTACGTCCCACACAGGGGCTACGGCTAAGCCTAAATGCGGACTATAGTTCACATATAGTTCATTATCGAACCGTACATTCTAGTTTTTTTTTTATCTCGATATCCTTCGCAGGTGAGGAAAAATCACATAATTATTTTAATATAAAAAATGGGGTTATATGGGGACTACCCCTAAAAGGGCTTGACTCTTAATAATTTCAGGGAATTCGGTTGAAAAACGCGCTCAAGAACCTCATAATACCGAAATTTGGGGGTACCTATATATGGGGCTACCAGAAAAAATGGACTTATATTTATAACTTTTAGTAGAGATATTTGGTACCCAATAAGAACCTAATGTACAAAATTTCAGCGAATTCGGTTGAAAAACGCCCTCAAGAACTCCAAAATACCGAAAATTGGGGGTACCCTTATATGGTCGCTACCCGAAAAATAGGCCGATGTTAATAATTTTTTTGTGGAGATATTTGGAACCTATTAAGAACTTAAAATACTAAATTATAGACAATTCGGTGGAAAAATACGATCAAACCCCCCTTAATAATGAAAATTAGGAGGTACCGTTATATGGGAGCTACCAGAAAAGGTGGACCTATATTTATAATTTTTTGTGTAGACATTTAGTACCCAATAAAACCCCAATGTACCAAATTTCAGAGAATTTGGTTGAAAAACACGCTTAAGAGCCCCAAAATACCGATAATTGGGGGATACACTTATATGGGAGCTATGCTTAAACGTGGACCGATATACCCCATCTTCGAACTTGACTTGCCTGCAGACAAAAGACAACCCTATGCAAAATTTCAGCACCCTATATCAATTCCTTCAGAAGATAGCATGATTACAACAGACGGGCGGACAGACGGAAAGACGGACATGGTTAGATCGTCTTAGAATTTTACCCTGGTCAAGAATATATATACTCTATAGGGTCGGTGATGAATATTTCGATGAGTTACAAACGGAATGACAAAATTAATATACCCTCCATTCTATGGTGGAGGGTATAAAAGGATCTTTATCACAAAATATGTGGCTCAGACTATCTGACCTGAAAAGTCATCAATTTTTTTTTAAGAAAAATTTTTTTTTAAATTTTTATCAATCGCGGATTTTTATAGCCTACATAACAATGTTGCGAGGCTATTATTGGATTATGTGGCTCCAAACGCTGACAACTCCACAATATATTAGTCCTACCCACATTTTAGAATACCGATCCACTTTTCGTATACCGATCGTCATATTATAATATATGGGAACAACTGCCACGAAAATATACACAGAATCAAGATTTAGGGTATCATATGTCGGCTTCGTCCGCCTTTACTACCCGCCCAATGGTTTGAAAAAAAGAACTCTAGGCTTATCTGTGCCATTTCAAACTAGAAGTTATATACATTTCAAATATGGTTATTTTAATAATATTTGTAGGAAATTTTGTTTCCAAAAATTTCAAGTTTTTTAATGTATTATATTGG
Source organism: Musca vetustissima (assembly GCF_032173495.1). Lineage (NCBI taxonomy): Eukaryota > Metazoa > Arthropoda > Insecta > Diptera > Muscidae > Musca > Musca vetustissima. Next base: position 4,255 of record NW_026876639.1, read on the forward strand.
TTCTATATAATCTTCCCCTTAATCTTTTTTGCAACTGATATATCCAATGTTCGCTTATATACATCTCTTTTCTCCCTATGGTTCATAACTAATTATGTCCAATAGTCAGAGGTTCGATATATTCCATCCACACTTCTCTAACAACCCAACGATTTTTTTTTTAAATTTCTAACTACTTCTTCTTTGATTTTTTATTCCAGAAAGTATCACTTTAAAATGCTGGTTTAATAAATAATCCTTTTTTGGGAAACTGTACTATTTTATTTAATAATAAGCCCACTTGTAACAGATACATCACAATTTTCGCTTACTCACCTTTTATCCTTTATTCCCCCGAGGAGCATAACTAATTTCATCTAATAACCGAACTAATTATCTAAATTAGAATCCTATAACAATATTTGTGTAACAAAAAACTAAAACAAATATGATGTTTTTTTTTAGATTAAAAGATCAAATATTGAACACATCAAAGTGACCGCCTTTGCCGAAAAGGATATGCTGCGGCATTACATCAAAGTCGGCAAACGTTATCCAGCATCAATGTAGAGAGTTAATTTTTTACTTCTGTAAGAGGCGTAGCGAATTTGGTGCAATTAAATGAAAGGATGCCGATGAAGGAACTACTTTGATGTGGTAAGGAGAAAATGACAGGGTGTGGAGAGAAGAGAGAGGTGGGAGTTGAATGGCGAGATGAAGGCTTAAATGAGATGTTCATCAATATAATAATTTATTGGATGGAGTGTTACAGATCATCGATTCTTGTTGTTGTGGTCTACAAGGATTAAGTTTTAATGATATTATAATTGTGATGTGGCTACAAAAAATTTAAAAACATATTCTTTAAAAAATCGACGCTCTGCAGTAACTTAAAAAAAACATTCTTGAAAAAATTTACGCTTTAAAAAATATTTTTTAAAAAATCGACGCTACCTATAGTATGTCTAAAGAATATCTGAAAAATTATTTCTTCTAATAAGAGATTTTTTTTTATATTTAAGTATGTGTTGAACTTTTACATAACTCAAAATATTTATATTTAACTCCAGTTTCTTATACACCACATCTAATTAAATCGAATAATCTTAGAACATCACTTAATAAATTGTTATAAGGATTACAATCACCTTCAATCCTTTTCTCTGACCATCCAACACCCTCTCGATCCTGTCGTTCTTCTCTCAACCACATCAAAGTAGTTCCTCCATCGGCATTCATTTCATTTAATGCTACCAAATTCGTTACACCTCTTACAGAAGTAAAAGTTAACTCCTCCATATAGTTCTCATACTAGATTACGTGTTTGCCGCCTTTGATGTGCTGCCGCACATATCCTTTTCGGCAAAGGCGGCATCTTTGTTCTTCACAATATTTGATCTTTTAATCTACAAAAATAAATTTTTGTTAAGGCATCTTATTCGATGTTTGTTGGTTTGTTACACAAAATATCGCTAATAGGATTCTAATTAAGACAATTAGTTCACTTTGAAGCCATGCCAAGGAATATCGTTATAATTGGAAATTAGTTATGCTCCCGAGGGAGCATAGGATAAAAGGTGAGTTTGCGAAACTGTACATACTAGTTAGAAAGAAAAAAACAAAAATATGACTAATAAAAAACATTGCTAACGGATAAGACATATTTTACAAGCAGTCCTGAAAAAGGTTCTAGCCGACAGGTTCTATCTACAAAGAATTTTTGATGTGTGTACTATCTTCAAAAGTCCTGGAACGTCCATCTATAAAGGTACTGTGGAAAGTCCTCTATTTATATAGAACCTGCAGTTTTTTCATTAATAGAATACATTGAAAATATCTTCTAGATCGGTTGGTTGGCCCGGGAGAATATATCGACTGGTTTATGATTCTATATGGACGAAGAAAAAAAACTCAACAGTGTATGTAGACGAGGTAAAGGTCAACAAACATATATAGGACAGATGAAGGTCCATGACTTTCTATATATTCTCCGAAATATCTGTGACTAGATGAAGTGGAAGGAGGTTTACCAGACCACATTGTACTCTAATTTGCATTATATTTATAGCAAAGCTAGCAGTCAGTATGCAGCTAATGGGCAAGATGGAAAACTGATTCGGAAGTCTTCAAATATATTCTATCGGTTAAAATTATAGGTACAAGCAAAACATTTTTGTGGAAGTCTATTTACAAATTGAAGAGTTAGAGAATCTTTGCAAACGAACTGTAAAACAGAAGGTATTTATATATAAGATGTAGGATCTGAAGGGTCTATCACTGAATACGGAAGGCCTGTATAAATACTCATAGTTGTGGAAAGACCCAGAAAACAAGTACTAGGTAGGGTGAACGGTGTGGAAGATCATGAAGAATAGGTGATGCGCTAGAAAATGCATATAATTCATATGAGGCGCTATATTGATTAACAGATTGATTAGGAAGCCTTAGTAGATTATCTGGCTACATCTGTTGATGTATCTATATAATGACTTATGGAATTTTAATGATATAAGTAGAGGGTCTGTGAAATGACTTGTCTGTGTGTTTGTCCGCCTGTCTGTCTGCTGAAAGCACGGTCAAGATCGCAATATTTAAGATAGAGCGCTGAAAATTTGCACTGGCATTGCTATTATTCCTAGGATGGTTGGTATTGCAAATGAGGTACATCGGCCCATGTTTTGTTATAGCCCCCATATTATGGGGGCCATTTTTTATATTTCGGGGTTTTAGACACATTTTTTCAATAGAAATATTTGGAATTTTGTTTTTTGGATTCACTTTTGTTATTAAATCCTCCTACGGAAAATTATCAATATTGACCATGGTTTCGGGGTAAAACCCTTATAATGGTGCCTCTCAATATTCGATATTTTGATGGTTTTGGGCACGTTACCTTCCAAATTATTGGTATTTATGGATGCTTGAGAACGTTTCACAACCAATTTAGGAGCAATTTCATATTTTGGATTCTCTTTGAATTGAAAATGCCCCTACGAAAAATATTAACATGGGTGCATGCATCCATATAGTCCCATAATATGATAAAAACTTTCATTGGAATTTTTGGGGGTTTTATGCTGTTTTTCAACTTTATTATCTTTAATTTAATTTTTACGGGTTCTCATATCCCTGCTAAATATAATCAATATTGGTTAACTTTTAAGGAAATCTCCCATATAACGGTACATCCAAAACTTTAGGATTTTGGTGAGCTTCAAGTGCCAGGGAGTCTCTAAAATGCATAGGAATAACACCGAAGTCAGCATATAATGTGAAGGGTTAGGAAGTCTTAATTGTTGTATTGAAAAACTGTCAGGTAGACGAGAAATATCAGAAAACTTAATAGAAAACCTATGCAGATGAAGTGCCCAGAAAGTCTCTAAATGCAAGTTGAATAGAGGATATGGAAATATGTATATGACCGACTTTTGTAAAGAAGAATGTATAGCAGAGGTGTTGAATGAAACTATAGCATATATGGCACCTGAGTTTGAGAGAAGTTGAGCTGGAATCTGAGGAACAAGATAGAATAAATTAGACCAAATATCAGGAGTCAGAATAAGCAATGAAACTCAATCGCATATCTAATGACTCCTGGATACACTCGAGGGTCTTCATATTATGGACTTTTATAAAAGGGTGATTTATCTATAACGACAACTGCGATAAAAGCTTTTAAATCAAAGTTGAAATTATTATAACCGAACGAGACCGACCTTATGTTACCCGACACAACTACCACTACATCTAAATATCGATTTTGCGCAAATTTTCGTGACATCTATCCCACATTTGCGCCTCTGATAATGCTAAACCACGTTAGAATATTTAAGTATATACGACCACATACATCAGGATATTTGGAATTAATGTAAAGGGCATAAATATCTTCATTCATAGTTTTGACTTCTCTAGACCCTTTCTTCTTGGAGAAAAGATGTGCGCTATAGAATGCTATTTTCATAATTGTTCATATCGAACATCATATGTAGATCGATTTCTAATGTAAATGATAGTGGTTCTTGGATCATAAATGTGATTTGTAGAACAAATTGAAAAATAGACAAAAACTACGATTTTCGTTCTTTTGATCCAAAAAAAAAAAAAAAAAAAAAAATAACCGGATCATCACCGATAACTACAAAGTCATTCTTCAACTTCAACCGGAACTTGCGACAAAATTTCAAAACATGAGGAGCTATATATAAAAGTTGGATAATGTTCATATGAGATATCTGGCGCCAATTTGAAGATCCTCTTGGATACACTGGATTATGACTTTCAGGAATAAATATTAAAGCTACAACGTGAAAAATTTTAAAATGTAACAGACAAAGGTTTTGGTTCATTTGTATTTTAAATAAACTATATTTATTTCTTGGGTAGATCCCTTTCCCCGTGTAAATTTGATCTTCTACATAGTAACCGATCATCTCCAAAACGTTTGTGTTGTCTTTGGCCAGCGTCTAGCATAAATGCAAATTTCGGAACGATCGGTCCATAACCATGGCCTGTACTTCGTTTTTAATTTTTAATGGACAGACGGATGGATACGCATGTCTAGATCGACTAAGATAGCCGAGATGATCGATGATAATGATCGATATATTAAGAGGTGGGTATCTGACCATTTTTTTGTGGTGTTACAAACTCGTGGGGTCACACAAACTTATAATATCCCAAAGCATAGTTGTGTAGGACAAACAAATAAATAGGGCATGATAATAATTATTATATTTGTAATGAACTCAATTCTGTGGACAGATTACATGGAGCAGGTCTTCAATACATAGAAGATTTTTCGCAAGTCTTTTGTGAAAACAAACCTCTTGACTTTATTTTCATAGAAGAGCTCCTATAGGTCTCCTATAGACACTATTGGCATACGACAGTAGATAATAAAGCTATAATACACATTTTGTAAATAGAACACGCGCTTTTCACATTCCCAGCTATAAAGGACCTCTTTAGAAGTATTCCCCCAGAAGGAATGAGTGTCATGCTAAATATTTTGATAACAAATTAAAATAGAACATGACAACAATTTCAATATTTGTAAAAGACTTGTGGAACACCACAACAGTTTTATTAAAACAAAAAAAAAAAAAAAAACAATATCCTCAATGTTACAAAAATTTCTAGCTACCTGCTTCGAAATAGTACTATCTATAACAAGTCACCCTCAAAACCTATTAAACTAATATGGAAGAAAAGGATAGATAGAAATGAAATGGAGAGATAGACTGATAGTTAAGTGTAGTGACTAAGAAGAAAATGGCAACAAGTCACCCTTATTTTTTAAAGAACTATGTCCTTCTACTTCTCAAACCTGTTACGGAAACGGTATAAATACCCACTAGCATACCAAAGAAAGTATCATTCAACGATAGCTATTCTTAGCAGTAACATCTAATTTCGAAAAAAAAATATCTTTTAAACAAAAAAATCCTAAAAATGTCTACATCTGATGTCATTTCCTCCAATATGAAGAAATTCGTAAAGCAGTGCAAACATTTCTTCCTCAAATACGATCGGCAGCAGAAGACCAAATTGGCCTTGAATGCTCCAATGAAACCACAGCCACGCCATGGCTACATCAGCGAGGAAGAATATCAAAATTGGCTCAATGAAAATAAGGAGAACCAGCAACATTAGGCGATTGGCAGTTCAGGAAGTTCCTCTGGAATTAAAAATATTGTCTTTAATAGAAAAAAGGAAAAGTGCTTTAACAACGTTTTGGCTTCCTCCACAAAAGGGCGATGGTCTTCCTTGGATTTCATCAGTGAATAGTTTGTGCCACCAAATCCCGACTTTAGATGGCTCAACTTGATTGCAGATATCTGAGATGACTGGTTTCTATAAATGGTGGTTGCTGAAAAGTTATAAAACTTAGAATTTGAAAAGCTTTAATATTTTGAAATTTAAAATGTGATAAAAATTTCGTAACATTTAGTTTTAAGGAAAAAAAATTATAATCAATGTCTTCCAATTTAGTTTAAAGGTTTAAATTTTAGTTTTTTTAAGATAATGTCTTCCGGTTTGTTTGTTTTGCAATTTGTAAATATGTAAATAAATACAAAAAATATAAATATATTTTTAATAAGAAAACAAAACAATAATTTGTGTATTCAATAGCTGCTTTGGGGGATATATTTCACATGGGAACTCAATCAAAGTCTAGGGCTTTATAGTCCTTGAAAAAATATTCTTTAATAAATCCACGCCTGGATAGTCCTTGGGAAAAAAAATCTTTAATAGATCCACTCCTTTATAGTCCTTGGGAAAAAATCTTTAATAGATCCACGCCTTTATAGTCCTTGGGAAAAAAATCTTTAATAGATCCACGCCTTTATAGTCCTTGAAAAAATATTCTTTAATAAATCCACGCCTGGATAGTCCTTGAAAAAATATTCTTTAATAAATCCACTCCTCAGTTGGCCCTTGAAAAATATTCTTTAATAAATCCACGCCTCAGTTGGCCCTTGAAAAATATTCTTTAATAAATCCACGACTCAGTTGGCCCTTGAAAAATAATTCTTTAATAAATACACGCCTCAGTTGGCCCTTGAAAAATATTCTTTAATAAATCCACGCCTCAGTTGGCCCTGGAAAAATATTCTTTAATAAATCCACGCCTGTGTAGGTCCTTGCAAAAATATTCTTTAATAAATCCACGCCTGGCTGGTCCTTGGAAAAATATTCTTTAATAAATCCACGCCTCAGTTGGCCCTTGAAAAATATTCTTTAATAAATCCACGCCTCAGTTGGCCCTTGAAAAATATTCTTTAATAAATCCACGCATTGGTGGTCCTTGGAGAAATATTCTTGATGGTCCTTGGAGCCTGGATAGTTGTTTGGGAAAAATATTCTTTAAAAAATCCACGCCTTGGTGGTCCTTGGAGAAATATTCTTGTTGGTCCTTGGAGCCTGGATAGTTGTTTGGGAAAAATATTCTTTAATAAATCCTCGCCTTGGTGGTCCTTGGAGAAATATTCTTGATGGTCCATGGAGCCTGGATAGTTGTTTGAAAAAAAATATTCTTTAATAATACAACCCCTTGATGGTCCTTGGAGCCTGGATAGTGGGTTGGGAAAAATATTCTTTTAATAAATCCACGCATATGGAGGAAGCCGGGATAGTTGGTTGGGAAAAATGTGCTTTTAATAAATCCACGCCTGTGGAGGGAGCCTGGATAGTTGGTTGGGAAAAATATTATTTTAATAAATCCACGCCTATGGAGGAAGCCGGGATAGTTGGTTGGGAAAAATATTCTTTTAATAAATCCACGCCTATGGTGGGAGCCTTGATAGTTGGTTGGGAAAAATATTTTTTTAATAAATCCACGCCTATGGAAGGAGCCAGGATAGTTGTGTGGGGAAAATATTCTTTTAATAAATCCACGCCTATGGAAGGTGCCTGGATAGTTGTTTGGAAAAAATATTCTTTAAAAATCTAAATTATTTCTCCAATTTCATATAATTATTCCCACATACCCTAAGGTATTAGGCCCAGGGTCATAGTTACCCTCTTAGTTCATTCTTTACAAACACTAGAATTTTAAGGCTGAGGAAATTCATCCGACTAGAACCATTCACACAATAATAAAGGCACACAATTTTTGATTAGGGATCTCATAAAATTCATAAAAATAAAGGAAATTATGGCTGACCCCCTTTCTACCAATTTCCCCAGCATAAATATACCCACTCCATGACACGTGTGCCCCATATAGAGCACCATAAAGCCACATGAGTTTTCATGTTGCCTCCATATTTTCACTATCAATATTTTTTAACAGTTTCTCTCTGAACAACCTCCTCCTTTTGTATCCTTTTTTAAACCACTTATGACTCCTTTTGCTCTTTAGTTACCCGCCCGCCTTTAAATTAATCCCATCAAAGGATTACTTTTGCAGCATCATCATCATTATACCCTTCACCACACTGTGGTACAGGGTATTATGTCTTTGTGCATATGTTTGTAACAGGCAAAAATAATCGAGATAGACACATGGTTCCTTTTGAGAATATGCATAGAATCACTTTCTAAGTCGATTTATGCATGTCCGTCCGTCCGTCCGTCCGTCTGTCCGTCTGTCCGTCTGTCTGTCCATGTTAAATTGTAAACAAAGTACAGGTCGCATTTATTATCCGAATTGGATGAAATTTGGCATAGGTCACTTATTCGGCCCAAGGACGAACCCTATTGAAATTGGGAAAAATCGGTTCAGATTTAGATATAGCTCCCATATATATATTTAACCGATTTAATGTAAACGGTCCCTATATATCCTTCGATTTGGACGAAATTTGGTACAGCCTAATCATTTAGGTCTAGAATGATGTCTGCCAAGTTTCGTGAAAATCGGTCCAGATTTAGATATAGCTCCCATATATAGTTTCGTCCGATTTCATGTAAATGGTGCACCAAAATCCCTATATATCCTTCGATTTGCACCAAATTTGGCATAACGTACTGAATTGAGCATAGAATTATGTCTGCCAAGTTTCGTGAAGATCGGTCCAGATTAAGATATAGCTCCCATACATAGTTTCGTCCGATTTCATGTAAATGGTGCACCAAAGCCCCTATATATCCTTCGATTTGCACGAAATTTGGAATATCCTACTGAATTAAGTCTAGAATGATGCCTGCCAAGTTTCGAGCAAATCGGTTCAGATTTAGATATAGCTCCCATATATAGTTTCGTCCGATTCCATGTAAATGGTGCCGCAAAGTCCCTATATATCTTTCGATTTGCACAAAATTTGGCATAACGTACTGAATTGAGCCTAGAATGATGTCTGCCAAGTTTCGAGAAAATCGGTGCTGATTTATATATAGCTCCCATATATAGTTTCGTCCGATTTCATGTAAATGGTGCACCAAAATCCCTATATATCCTTCGATTTGCACCAAATTTGGCATAACGTACTGAATTGAGCATAGAATTATGTCTGCCAACTTTCGTGAAAATCGGTCCAAATTTAGATATAGCTCCCATACATAGTTTCGTCCGATTTCATGTAAATGGTGCCCCAAAGTCCCTATATATCCTTCGATTTGCACGAAATTTGGCATAACGTACTGAATTGAGCCTAGAATGATGTGTGCCAACATTCGAGAAAATCGGTCCAAATTTAGACATAGCTCCCATATATAGTTTCGTCCGATTTCATGTAAATGGTGGCCCAAAGTCCCTATATATCCTTCGATTTGCACGAAATATGCCAAATTTCGTGCAAATCGCAAGAAATCGTTTTGAATTGAGCCTAGAATGATGTCTGTCAAGTTTCGTGAAAATCGGTCCAGATTTAGATATAGCTCCCATATATAGTTTCGTCCGATTTCAAGTAAATGGTGCCCCAAAGACCCTATATATCTTTCGATTTGCACGAAATTTGGCATAACGTACTGAATTGAGCCTAGAATGATGTCTGCCAAAATGATGTCGAGAAAATCGGTCCAAATTTAGATATAGCTCCCATATATAGTTTCGTCCGATTTCATGTAAATGGTGCCCCAAAGTCCCTATATATCCTTTGATTTGCACGAAATTTGGCATAACGTACTGAATTGAGCCTAGAATGATGTCTGCCAACTTTCGAGCAAATCGGTCCAAATTTAGACATAGCTCCCATATATAGTTTCGTCCGATTTTATGTAAATGGTGTCCAAAGTCCCTATATATCTTCCGATTTGCACGAAATTTGGTACAGCCTAATTATTTAGGTCTAGAATGATGTCTGCCAAGTTTTGTGCGAATCGGTCCAGATTTAGATATAGCTCTCATATATAGTTTCGTCCGATTTCTTGTAAATGGTGCTCCAAAGTCCCTATATATCTTTCGATTGTTTCGTCCGATTTCATGTAAATGGTGCACCAAAGTGCCTATATGTCCTTCGATTTGCACGAAATTTCGCATAACGTACTGACTTGAGCCTAGAGTGATGTCTGCCTTCTTTTGTGAAAATCGGTCCAGATTTAGATATAGCCCCCTTTTATTATAAATTGATTTTAAGTAATTGACGCACCAAAGAACAAATAGGAACAAAACGTTCTGAAATTAGTATAACCTAACCTGTGACAAGTTTGTTTGAAATCGCTTAATATTTGGTTAGAGCTTCCAAATATATATTTCCGCCCGATTTCAAGCAAATTGGACATCAAACTCCTCATATTGACATCAAATTTTGCACATCGTACAAAATTGAGCATAGAATTACGTAGTTGCGTTTCTAGAAGTACAGACATAGCTCAACGTATGACCTATTTATATTTGTTTGAAATCGATTTACATACTTTATGGATAGATCGAAGTAGATTCATATTAAGATAAATATCACATATTTTATTTCATCCAATTTCATGTTAATAGTCCTGTTTAATATACCCATAGTGGTGAAGGGTATCATATAGTCGGCCCCGTCCGACTTTACTACTTTCCTTACTGGTTTTTTGTTGCTGCTGTTTCAATTTCATAATGATATCCTTTCGTTACGCCTAATCCTTTCATACAAGTAGTATTTAACTCCTTCAAGTGATAAAAGGGAAACACAACAACCACTTGGTGTTTGAAGATGCGGCGGATGATGCTGCGGTCATTTGATTGATTTTGAAATCGTTGAGGCGGCATAACTTTGATGTTAGGTGATCGGGTTGGGTTTTTAAGGAGCTGGTGAGGATATTTAGTTGTAGGTTGTTAGGTGATCGGGTTGAGTTTTAAGTAGCTGGTTAAAGTATTTAGTTTTAGGTTTAGTTGTTATTTGGGGGTCAAGTATTACTAATGGGATTCTAATTGAGATAATTTTTGTGTGCTGATAGTGGATATTTTGAGCTGTGAAGGAAATTCTGGAGTAGAGTTCATATTTTGATAGCCTTAGGTGGGGAAATTATTTTTTAAAAGAAGGTGTAAGAAATTCAAGTGGAAATTAAAATACGGAAAAGGAGATGTATATGACTAAGACTATAGGTTAGAGGACTACAAATTTAATATAAATCTTTTTTTGTCAGGTCACCAAGTTCCCCTCGTGAATAGGTGCTAATGTCTAGGTCATTGCCTAAATTATTTATTGGGGCAAGTCAGACAGTCCTACTTACTCTGAATGAATGAAATTCCAAAAAATCAAACAAATAGCTCGTTTGATTTTTTTGGGTAAAAATCTCCTGTTGACCTAAAAATTAAGTCTTTGGTGAAGTAATTTAAACATTGGACCTCAAAAAGTGGAGTTACAGTTAATGATTTCTAATATATACTTTTAGTCTATGTTAGCAATATAGAGTATAATTTCAGAAAATTTTCAGGCGATTTTTGCCCGAAGAAAAAACTTAAATTGTATTATGAAGACAATATCTATTACAAATTGGCTTTGTAGTCTTCTATGAAAATATATATATATATATATATATAATTGTATTATGAAGACTAACTCTGTTTCAAATTAGGTTTACATAGGAGATGAAATTAATTTTATTGGGTTCTCATTATCCTCAACTTAAACTACGACCATTAAACATCCCTTGCAGAGAAATCAACTAAAATCCTTACAACAATGATCTACTCCCTAACAGACAAAAATCAAGAAATAAATAAAAAACCAGTTAGCGGAGCAGTATATTCGGACGGGGCCGACCATACGATACCCTACACAACTACCACGGAACTCAAATTTTCTGCGGATGTTTATTCCGAGCCTGCGCAATATTTCGTGATATTTGCACCCTCTTGACCGATTAGAGGTAAACAGCACCTCTTCCTCACACTGACATATTTTCCGAATCTAACGAGTATTCAGTACATCTATTGTCCAGATTCCCCTCACCGTGGGTTGTGTAGTGATTTTGGCTTTCATTTGTGGTCTATAGATCGACTCGAAAATAACACAAAAAATTAAGTTTTCGGCCCACTTCATTCCAAAATTATAATCTGATCATCAACATCCGAGCACATACAACAATATAATTGGTATTAATTTAAAGATCAACCACTCCTCCGGCGCCTTAGCGTTCAAAGCCACCTCCTTATCTTCCTAAGGTTGCACAATATGCAGTTGCATACCATTGAAAAAAAAAAATTGTAGTCTGTATTGAAAAAAGTCCGTCACTACAAGAAAAATCTGCTCTGAAAAGGAATGTTCTGGTGTGATGCCAAATGTCCGAACCTTGACACGGTTGAATTTAATTCGTAGATGCAATTTCGCAACAATAGTCGACATAAATACAACTTATCAAGTAAAGACATTTTGTAAGCCACATTGCCCAATATGCCTGATGAGCCGCTTAACCAACGGCGAAACGCGTCGCATAGTGGTGGGAATGTAGCATGTCTCTGGCTTTCCTTTTCATTGCAAATCCGATCATGTAGCTCATCTCGAAAGAGAAATTAATAAAAAACATTTACATGAATGATCCTTCGCCCTAAAAGGCATAAAGACAAAACTCAAAATATTTACATCTACCTTCCCTTACAATAATCCTACATATTGGAACCAGAAACCATTCAATTAAACTGCTTATGATATTTATTTTTCCTAACCAAATTCCATATCAATAATATCACACTGAAATAATTGGCCAAAAACGAAAACATTCCTTCAAAAATTCCTAACCCACACCATGATACAAACAAAATATCCCTAATGTAACAGGTCCCCATACAAACCTACACCGAACTACTTTGCCACTGTAACCTTCTACACCAAAAAAGAAAACCCACCCCTAAACAAACTATACCCCCTGAGGAGGCAAGAAGGAGATAACATGACTAAAGAAAATATCCTCTACTCTTCCCTCTACCATCGAACACACACAATATCCTTTTCTAAAGGACCTTCTCAGGATGCATATAAATACCCACACGGCTGGCAAAGGCAAGCATCATTCAACGATTGCTATTTCAAGCATTAACAACTAATTTTCGAAAACACATATTTTTGAAAAACGAAAAAAAAATTCTCCGCCAAAATGTCTTCATCTGTTGTAGTTATTCCTGCAAATCTCAGGAAACACTTTGGTGTTGCCTCATCACAAATTAGTCTCAAGAAATTTGTCAAGCAGTGCAAACATTTCTTCCTAAAATATGATCGGCAGCAGAAGAACAAATTGGTCTTGAATGCAGCACAGAAACCACAACAAATCCAAGGCTGTTTCAGCGAGGAAGAATATCAAAATTGGCTCAATGAAAATAAGGAGAACCAGCAACACTAGATGACTAGCTGTCTCTACAAGTTCTCTTGGAATTAAAATTATTTTTTCGACTATGAAAGAAAAACGCTTTACCAACGGTTTGGCTTCCTCCACAACAAGGCAATGGTCTTCTTGGATTTCATCAGTGAATAGTTTGTGCCACAAATCCCGACTTTAAATAGCTCAACTTGATTGCTGTTATCCTGAGATGATTGGTGTCTATTATTGGTGGTTGCTGAAAAGTTATAAAACTTAAAAATTTTGAAAAGCTTTAATATTTTGAAATTAAAAATGTGATAAAAATTTTGTAACATTTAGTTTTAAGAAAAATTATTATAATCAATGTCTTCCAATTTAGTTTTAAAGTTCAAATTTTAGATTTTTAAGAATAATGTCTTCCGGTTTGTTTGTTTTGCAATTTTGTAAATATGTAAATAAATAAAAAATAATATATATTTTTAATAAGAAAACAAAAAATAATTTTGGTATTTTTTTATAAATTTTGGCTGATACATATTTTTTGGGGAAAATAAAACACAGCGATCTCAAATGGGGTTAAGGATCGTTGGCCATGGCTGCTGATAATTTGTCTGTAAAGTGCCAGCAATTTCTCTGATGGTGGATTCATAGACAGTAATAAACGATTTTTTAGTCATGTACTTAGAGTACTAACAAAGAGTCCTGGGTTCTACTGAGGTCCTCATTTTCAAATGAATATCATCAACTATTCAGTAAAAGGTCTTTAAACTTGCCAAGGTTGGCTATATATGGGGAAACACAATCAAATTCTGTTGGGGAGAATAAATTTAAATATAAATTGAATAAGTTTCTTGTTGGTTAGTTAGGGCTTTAAGAAGGTGTAAAATCTGCATCCATGGTTTTGGGTTTTTGCTCAAAGTGGGACAAGAGAATTTATATATTAAGGCTCTATATATTATTTTCGGTTTTGGAATAATTGTAGAAAGGGCATTTCCACTTCAGCAGATGATTTTATTTCATTAACCCACATTCAAGTTCTTGAAACTTTACACAGAAATACTATATGTTGATTTTGAGACGATTGGAAATATTTTTTTATACCCTACACAACTATGTTGTCAGGGTATTATAGCTTTGTGCAGCCCCAAAAGTTTGTAACGCCGCGAAATATTGGTCTTAGACCCGCCCTTAAGTATACCGATCGTCATATCTCGACTAGCTGAGTCGATCTAGACATGTGTGTCCGTCCGTCTGTCCATTATAATTTGTAAACACGATACAGGCCACAGTTATGGACCAATCTTCACGAAATTTTGCATGTAGGATGGGTTCTGGCCAATGAAGACCCCTATTGTTTTTGGTAAAGATCGGTTAATATTTAGGGGATGAAATGGACCAAAAACTTTATTTTTGTCTGATTTTCTAGTCGCTCCAAAGGCCACAATTATGACCCAAACATCGTGAATTTTTACATGGAGATGGGGATCGGGCCAAACAATAAGCATGCCTCTTTTGATAAAGATCGGTCAATATTTCGCGGGTCAAATGGACCCTGAATTTTGTGTGAAAAATTACAAAATTTGTATTCTATAGCGTATATATTTACTCCTGAAGAACATAGAGCCGAGAAGTTGACAGTATGTCCAAGAGGAGTGGTTGGCCTTTAAATTGGTAAATTGGTATTGTGGTATGTACTCGGATGTGGGAGTTACACGTAAATATTTACAGTTGCTTATGTATTCATATATTATTTAGTAACCCATTAACACACTAGAGGGCAGAAATATAGCACTGATCGCTTTCAAATTTTCCATGAGGTTCCAGTAATGGTTAATTTTTTGTGTTTTTTTTTTTTTTTGAGTCGATCTATAGGTCACAATTATAAGCCGAATATAAGCCTCAAGGGAAAGTGAATCTGGACAAATAATTATAAGTGCTCTACTGAATATTACTAATATTTGTTGACCTCTAGTCGGTCAATAGGGTAAAAATATCGCGAAATATTACCCAAGTTCAGAATACAGAACCACACAAAAACAGATTTTCGTGGAAGTTATGTAGGGTATCATATGGTCGGCCCCGTCCGACTATTCTGCTCCGCTCACTGGTTAAAAATTACACACCTTCTTAAACAAATGAAATTATACATTCCAAGAGAAAACTGTCCACAGCAATATAACTGGCCATAATAATTTTCATGTAACCATTTCTGGTTGAATTGCAAAATTTTTTGAATTACAATTATAAATCTGACAAAGAAAATATTCCAAAAATTACATTAGAGAATCCTCTAGGACTCCAATAAGATATGAAATACATCCCAAATAGAAAATACACATACCCTTAATGCAACAGGTCCTTTGAAAATGCTAACACTACCTGCTTTAAAAATAGTTATGCCTTAACCCAAAAACTCACCTCTGAATAAACTAAACTAAGAAGCAAG
>NW_026876640.1:0-20079 GCF_032173495.1 Musca vetustissima
TAGAGTGGACTTGTAATTGAGGAATAAATCGTTCAAAAAAATCCCATTTATTCGTCCTAATTCTGGCAAGAGTTTCCCGCCTGAAATTGGTGGAATCTGCCAGACGGACGAATTGTATTTTGGCTAGTTAGAGGATATAAATCCGTGAAAAATAATATTTGAGCGACCGCCATTTTTGCCATGAGCCATAATTTGAGCCAAAAGCAATTTATTTTGTGGAAAATTTGCAACCGATATTAAGGAAAATTCGAAACATCACAAATTTACCAATTAAAAAAATTCTCAATTTTGCCACGTGTACCCAAAAAAGACAAAAAAGCCAGCACGAGCCTCCAACGGACGAGCCCCTCAGCATCAAACATCGAACTCATACATCGAACCTCCACCAAAAGCATCTAAGTTCATTTAATTGATGTACCAAAATTAAGAATTGCATCCGTTGGGTACAGGGAATCTATGACCTAATTAACCGCATCCCCACAAGTACCACCGTAGCCTAGAGCACAAGCAGCTGTCGCTGTAACCATCATCGATCTTAGCAGCCTGGGTTCGACTCCCGGTTGAGGAGAATCAAATTTACAAAAATTATGAATTAATCCTAAGTATCAATGAAAATCGTAAAATTACAATATCAATAACAGTAGAACATATGCAAACATTTTAAAACTAAAATTCTCAAAAAAAAAACATATTTCAGGAACTTACATACACACACATCATGATATCACTTTAATATAAAAACCACCTTCATCATAACAATCATGCAAAGATCCTGAAACCACACACACAGCTTTAAATGATCGTCGAGGCCTCGGAGTTCATCGTCTATGTATGTGCGCAACAAGGATAATCAATATAAAATCTCAGAGTAAGTCTCATGTGTTAACCCAAGAATTTGATTTGAAATATTTGCATATGTGTGTTAGGGAAGGATAATTTAAATCCTGTTTAAAGAAAGAACCAAAATAATATAATAGTTTGATCCAAGTAATCAATTTTTGAAATTGTTTCCTTCAAAAGTTTTATTTCTCAAATTATCCTATTTGAATATATAATTTCTACAAAATAGATTTTGAAGGAAGCAAAAATGAAATACTACCTCATAGCCTATTTTAAAGTTTAGAATTTTAATAATTGAATTATTGAACATAAACGTAATATTTATGAATATAAAAATTATAAAATCTATGAGTTTTGTAAAGTAATAATTTGTACGAACAAAACAATTTCTCTATTATATATATCTGATAATTGATCAGTTTTACGTTACGTTTTGTTCGTAAATATTATTATGATCCTTTAAATCCAAAATCTGAAATGTTTTAATCTACTATTCATAATAATTTCTAATTACCTATGTTACAAAATATTAATAAGAATCCTTAATGTCTAATTTAAATTTGGATTTTAAGGAACCCATTATGATGAATTACCTTTCATGAATATATTTGTTTGTATAAACAACATGGAATAATAACTTAAATTTTTTCTTACTGGACTGAGGTAAATAAAAAAGGGGTTATCATATTTGGGGTCTCTACAAATTCATAGCTCTAGAGACCATGGTAGGGCAGGGTAGAGAAGCTAGGACTCCATTTTCCACCTGGAGTTCCATAGGCATTTCTAGGATTGAACTTTATTTTTTTTTCTATTACTCATTCTGAACCAACAGGGGTACAGTGTTTGGTCAGAGCATAGTCCACTATCCCTATTTAGTTTCTCTTTTCGTTGCTTTTCATACGGGAGTCTATAATAATTTTTTTATTTATGTTTGGAAAGACTCATATTTTACTCAAGATGGACTCGAACCCCCCACCCGACTGTTTAGTTAGCACTATTCAATGGCTCCCACTGTCCGTTTTGTGTATTAAATAAATATCAAATTGTACTACCCGTGTTTCTTTCCAATGTCGATAATACAGGAGCCCAAAAGGCTTGGTGGATTTTCATAAATCCTCAAAAATATCAAAACCATTGTGATCGTACATTACAACCGTCTCGAATGGTTGAGTCGAGAATTCTTTTCCCAGTAGTTCTTGAACTCTGATGCAGTTTTCCTCGAATACTAATGCGAAGACATTCTCATCGATCAACTCCTGGGTTATACAGGCCCTGTATCCGCTCTTGATTTTCCGGTTTGTCCAATTTCCTGATTTTGACACAGTTTTTATACACTTGACCATGCTGTTGTACAGGATATGTGGATATGTTTGTAACAGGAAATGGAAACGAGATAGACCCATGGTCCCTTTTGTGCACCAAAGAGTCAACATTAGGGCGATTGACACAAAATTTGCACAATGTACTATAGTTATGATAGCCTAACGTGTGGCAATTTTTATTGAAATCGGTTCAGATTTAGATATAGCTTCCATATATATTTTCGTCCGATTTTTAGCAAATGCTGCATTGTCAAATTTAGGACGATTGGCGCACATTTTGCAAACATATTAACGTTAGTATAGCCAACATGTGTTTAGTTTTTTTTTTTTTTTTTGAAATCGGTTTACATTTAGATAAAGTTCCCATATATATTTTAACTCCACGTTGCACTAAAGAGTTAAGGTGTGTCCAATTGACACAACGTTAGGCGCAACGTATTGAAATGGGTCTGCATTAAAGTCTGGTAAGTTTGGATGAAATTGGTTCAGATTTAAATCTGGCCTAATAAAATGGAGGACATGTGGATTGTTGTACCCACTAAGAATCTAAATTCCATTGAAAAGCGGGCTCAAGATCCCCCAAAAAAACGGAAAATTTGGGGATACCCTTATATGAGGGCTAAGCCGAAACGATATAGCTCATATCTAAACTAGACCTGATTTCAGACAAAAGACAACTCTATGCAAAATGTTGGCGATGTATCTTAATTCGTCTAGAGGCTAGAGTTATTACAACATACCGACGGACATGCATAACTTGTCATAGAATTTTACGCTGATCAATTTGGCAATATCTTAGCTTAGTTACTTACTTACTTAGCTGGCTTGTGGCAGAACATTCCTTCCATAAGCCGAGTTAAAAAAGATCTCCAAGGCGCGTTGGTCTTTTGCGCAGTTTTTCAAGTTTGAAAGATCATATTCTGCAATGTTGTCTTCCACTTGATCTTTCCATCTTATTCGTGGCCTTCCCCTTCTGCGCTTTTATATGCCTTTTGGGCTGGGGCATCCTCATCCATTCTCAAAATATGACCTAGCCAACGAAGTCGTTGCAGCTCAATACGTCTAATAATGCCGATGTGCGAGAATTGCTGGTACAGCTCAGGGTTCATTCGACGATGATATTCACCGTCAACGCAGATCGGCCCATAGATCTTTCGGAGAACTTTTCTCCCAAACATGCGTAAGTACCCATACTTCAGATCCATATAATAGCACCGATAGTATCAGCGTCTTGTAGAGTGTGAGTTTGGTTTGGCGGGAGGTGGCCTTGCTTTTGAGTTGCTTACTCAGACCATAGTAGCACTATCCTTCTCCGAATTTCAAAACTGATGTCATTAGTTTTATTTATGGCGGTACCAGGATATATAAAAACATTGAATACCTCGAAGCTGTAGTTCTCAATTTCCACAGTTGGTCCGAGTCTATTGGACGTCTTGTGCGTTGATACCATCAGCTTGGTCTTCTCGCCTTTTAGTGCCTTAACTCAGTTCTTTCATTATTATTGGTCTATTCACTACTTTAGCATTCTGCCTTGTAATTTCGGTCCCAATGTGGCTTTTGAACTCAGACTCACTTTTGTGTGTGTAATCTTCATGCTACCTGTAGTACAGATGCCAAGGCAGGAGATGGTTGCTTACGACTGTAGGAGGTTTTTGCTTACGACAGTATCCTGACAATATAATGTGCCTCATGGACACATCAATGATCCGTCTTATGTTATACAGACCCTGCGCCGTAAATTTATCTCTGAAGAAAACATAGAACTTCATATATATAGGTTTTATTTTATGCCATGGATATTCGCATGCACCACCGATACATAATTTATTATGTGGAAAAATATGATGCTTAGATAATCTCTGTTGGCACCCTCTGATTTTCATCCGTTCCTTAGTGGGTAATTAGAAATTTTCCAAGGATTTTCAAATATCTCAGGGAGAATTTCTTCCTTGGTAACCCCTATTTCATTACATCAGGCATCATGTGACTGTGGTAATGATCATATATTCATAATTTGATCCCATAGCTGGAATAGTTTTATAAATTTCTCTAACGTTTTTTTATATTTCAAAACTAAATAAAAAGGCTCAAATGCTGTAGAATAAAATCTGATGCATTTGATATATTGCAGGTGGTCTATGATATTATATATTCCATCTGGCTGGTTTCATCTCGTATATTTTCTTTTACATTTTCGGCCACTATCCACAACCATAGATAAAATGTGAAAAGAGAATGGAAATAAAAGAAATAAATATAATTACAAAAAAGTGTTGTTTTTATCAGTCACACAGATGCATACATATTTATGTATACATATTTATCAGTCACACAGATGCATACATATTTATGTCGGTGTATAAAAATATTCATATAACAAATTTCATGGTTTTTTGTGTATCATCCATACGGTAACTGGCATACAGAAAGCTCATAGAGGTCAGGAATTAATTGTTGCCAGAACAATTTACTCTCATGGGATATTGTGGAGTCTTTGCAGCAATGGTGGCGGTATGTATGATGTCCAGATGATGGTGCCACAATGATATTTTGTTTATGGCACAATAAGCGATTTGCTACATTCATAACAACAGTGGAAAGGGTAACGCAAATTAGGATGATATATTTTTTTGGATATATAATGCCTTATAATACAAAATTAATTCGAAAATGGAAGTATTTATTTTGATATTTAAATTTTTAGTTGGCCCGTTTTTATAAATTTCACCACGCCAATATTTAAGTGGACCCATACATTCCCGTTCGCTTTATCTCAACGAATATCTACAAGAAAAATACACAGATGTTGTGTCCACTTGCAGCCATAGTTGCTTGTTGGCTGCAACACTTTTCTTTTTGTTGTTGTTACCATTTCTCATATTTTTGCTATCTCCATATGTTTGAAAGTGTGTCAGTGTTTTGTGCAAATCTCTTTATGGGCTATTGTATTTTTTTAAAGGGACATTCAAGAAGTAAATACAAGTACCACATATCAGTTACATGTGCCGTACATGGCTGATCCTTAACAACATCAGCTGAAGCATGTAGAGGACATACCAACCATGGCATAATTGTAATACCTCCGGCATACTTCTCATCTTTGTAACTATGCCGTTTCATACTCTCAACTCTGATAAGAGTTTTTTCTGTTTTTGTAACCATGGCCGGGCATGTAAGCCATTTTGAAGTGCATAACCTCTTTTTGGCCAACAGAATTACGAACATAAACTTTAATTTTATAGTTGTGCTTCTTGTTCGTCGGCAATAACATGGCAGAAAGATAATACAACGAAGTGGGGATAGAGCAACAAAGTGTATGTATGTATGTGTTTTTGAAAGTTTTTCTTGTTATGCTTTATCATAAATATATATATCTTTAAAATTAATTGCCTAAAAATTTAAAATTTTCACATTTGGTGTTCAGAAAAGTTCTTTGTGTAGGGAAGATTGAATGAAAATAAAAAAAGAAATATTCTTGTGTTTTCATCAGATCCTTGTTCAGAAAACCGTTATATTTACGTACACTAAACATTTTCGAATAATTTGTAAAACGAGCTATCGGATTAGTCTGACCATAAAGACTGACTAACTTACTGTTTGATTAACTGACTTAACGATTCATCAACGCCCAGACGAAACGGCTGATGCTAGAATCTTGAAAATCTTAGTCCGAGGGTATCAAATAACGCAGAGTTTTAGAAAAATCGTTGTAAAACCGTGGCGTTCTAAAAAGTACTAAATAGGGTACCACTTTACCGGTTCGCCTGTGGTGCTAGAACTTTTAAATTTTAATTGAAGGCCATTGATGGAGTGTAGGACAGCTATGCCAAAGGGTTTTTATACCCTTCACCACACTGTGGTACAGGGTATTATGTATATGTGCATATATTTGTAAAAGGCAAAAGGAAACGAGATAGACCTATGGTTCCTTTTGGGAATCTGCATAGAATCACTTTCTGAGTCGATTTATGCATGTCCGTTCGTCCGTCCGTCTGTCTGTAGATGTTAAATTGTAAACCAAGTACAGGTCGCATTTATAATCCGATTTCGATGAAATGTGGCACAAGTCACTTATTTGGCCCAAGAACCAACCCTATGAAAATTGGGAAAAATCGGTTCAGATTTAGATATAGCTCCCATATATATTTTCGTCCGATTTAAGGTAAATGGGGCACCAAAGTCCCTTTATATCATTCGATTTGCACGAAATTTTGCACAGAGCACTGCATTAGGCCAGAATTATGTGTGCCAAGTTTCTAGAAAATCGGTTCCGATTTAGATATAGCTCCCATATATCATTTCGTCCGATTTAAGGTAAATGATGCACCAAAGTCCCTATATACCATTCGATTTGCACGAAATTTAGCATAGGGTATTGAATTAGGTTTAGAATGATGTGTGATTAGTTTCGTGAAGATCGGTTCAGATTTAGATATAGCTCCCATATATAGTTTTGTCCGATTTTATGTATATGGTACACCAAAGTCCTTATATACCTTTCGATTTGCATGAAATTTGGCACAGCGTACTAAATTAAGTCTAGAATGATGTGTGTTAAGTCTCGTGAAAATCGGTCCAGATTTAGATATAGCTCCCATATACATTTTCGTTCAATATAAGGTAATTGGGGCACCAAAGCCCTATATATCTTTCGATTTGCACGAAATTTGGCATAAAGTACTGAATTAGGTCAAGTATGACGTGTGCCTAGTTTCTAGAAAATCGTGTCAGATTTATATATAGCTCCAATATATATTTTCGTCCGATTTTAGGTAAATAAGTTTGCAAAGTCCCTATATATCTTTCGATTTATGAGAAATTTGGGCTATGACAGTCCCGGCCCAGTCCGACTTTACTACTTTCCTTACTGGTTTTAGTTTGGAATGCGAGTCAAAGTTGAGAAGTAGGTCGATATAAGGAGGTCATTCATGAATAAGAAAAGTCTTAAACTGCACTAAATTTGGTACAATTTGAATTTGGGTGAACGGAGTGTCGGATTGGCATATGTAGGTAGTTTTGTAAATTTGTATTTATGTGTACGAAAACTATTTGATAAAATTGGGACTGAGTGAAGCGATAGAGCTGGAAGACTGACATTTGGAATAAAGATCACTGTTAGAGTGTAGAAATGAGATATGTCGGTAGTTTAGGAATTCGTTTTTATGCGCACTAAATGCTACTAAATTTGGTTCAATTTTGGTTTGAGTGAACCAAAGGGCTGGTATCCTGAAATTTGGAAATAAATTACAACTGCATTGTAGAAATGAAGGATGTAGGCAATTTTTAAAATTCGTACATCAAGCGATTGTTGTAAATCTCAACGCACAAGAAATGCTGTATATCAGCTAAATAAATACTTTGAACGACTAAATAAATACATTTTTGGAACGAAAATAGGGAGGTATCTGAAAATTACTGGCGAAATAAATATTAATTTGCAGTCCCTTTTAATGGCAACTTTTTTCTAAAATTTCCACCATAGATGCAGGGTATTTCCATTTTGTTTTTCCGTTTGTAATTCATCAATTCCGACCCTATAAAGTATATACATTCTTGATCAGCGCAATATTCTATGACGACCGAAGTATGTCCGTCCGTCTTTCTGTTGTAATCACTCTAGAGTCTAAACGAATTGTGATAGATCGCCAAATTTTTAGCATAGAGTCATCTTTTGTCTGTAAAAGGTCAAGTTCGAAGATTGGCTATATCGGTCCACGTTCAGGCATGGCTCCCTTATGAAGGTACCCTCCAATTTTCGGAATTTTGGGGTTCTTGAGCGCGTTTTTCATCTGAATTCTCTAAAAATTGAGTTGTTATTGGGCACCAACTATCTCCACTAAAAATTATAATTCCGGTCCACTTTTTCTGGTACCCCCCATATAACGGTACCTCATAATTTTCAGTATTTTGGGGGTTTTGATGCCTATTTTCAACCGAATTGGTTGTAATTTAATACTTTGAGTACTTATAGGATAGCAAATCTATCCAACTAAAAGTTTTTATGTCAGTCCACTGTTTCTAGTAGCCCCCATATATGGGTACCACCCAATTTCCGATATTTTGGGGTCATTGAGCGCGTTTTTCAACCGAATTCGCTGCAATTTGGTAGTCATATGTGGTACCAAACAAAAGGAAACGAGATAGACACATGGTTCCTTTTGATAATATTGAATTGATGCACCAAAGTTCCTGTATATATATATTTCGATATACACGAAATTTGGCATAGGGTACTGAATTAGGTCCAGAATGATGTTTGCTAAGTTTCGTTAAAATCGGGTTAGATTTAGATATAGCTTCCATCAGCAACGTACACAGGATTTCATTTCTGGGGGGGCGGTAGTAGAAAATGAAAAAATTCGCTGTTGAGACATAAATTTACTGTGAAAAAAAAAAAATCAAAATTGGGGGGGGGGGATACGTCCCTGGCTCCCATATATATATTTTCGTTCGATTTTATGTAAATGGTGCACCTAATTCCCTAAATATCTTTCGATATGCAAGAAATTTGGCACAGCGTACTGAATTGAGTCTATAATGATGTGTGCTAAGTTTCGTAAAAATTGGTTCAGATTTAGATATAGCTCCCGTATATATATATATATATATTCGTCCGATTTACGGTAAATGGTGCGCCAAAGTCCCAAAATATCTTTCGATTTGTACGAAATTTGGCATAGCCTATTAAATTAAGTCTGTAATGATGTGTGTTTAGTTTCGTGGTAATCGGTTCGGATTTAGATATAGCTCCCATATATATTTTCGTCCGATTTAATATAAATGGTGCACCAAAGATGCAATAAATGGCTGATAGGAATAAGACGTATTGAAATTAGTATAATCTAACTTGTGACAAGGTTCGTTGAAATCCATTCATATTTGGATATAGCTTCCGTATATTTGATCCGTCCGATTTTAAGTAAATGGTGCTTTAAAGTCCTCATGTTTGTCAGATTAACATAAAATTTTGCCCAACGTATAGAATTGAATATAGAATAACGTAGTTGCGAATTACAGATATAGCCCAAATGATGTCCGATTGATATTTGTTTGAAATCAATTTACATACTTTTGTCCCGTTGTAACAAACATATGACATGTTTATGATAAAGATCACATATTTTAATTCATCCAATTTCACGTCCGACTTTACTACTTTCCTTACTGGTTTTCATATTAAAATAGTTAACTGATTGTGGCAATATAGGCGTATTCTACCATAGTATGGGGGATATTCATTACCCGAAATTGTCAGTTTTTACCTTATGGGCTTTTAAGTCGATTTAGCCATCTGTTGTAATCATTCCATCTTCTAAGGATATCGTGTTAAAACAGACATGGCGGAACATGTGTCTAATCATCAAAACAGCTATACCTAAGGGTTGATTACTGTGGTAGGAAATACCGAAAATTCAAATTACAAATTATAATGGACATACAGTCGGACATACATATCTAGATCGACTCAGCTGTTCGAGATATGATGATCGGTATATAAAAGTGGGTTTAGGACCAATATGTTGCGGCGCTACAAACGCTGAGGCTGCACAAAGCTATAATAACCTAACAACATAGTTGTGTAGCATATAAATATTGCCAAGATAATCTACGTATATTCCGTTCGGCACTTTCCTCACTACATCATCTCGTTTCACTTATTAATTATAAATTTCACTTCACATTAAAAAATTACTTACTGCAAGACTGTAATAACACGTTAATGCATTTACACGTTCAATAAGTAAATTGCAATCAAGAATTTTTAATTTTTAATATATCAAGACGATGCGAAAAAACATAGCGTGTGCATAATTACATTACTTTACTTTTAAACGGAACAAAAGGATCTGCTAGAGCGAAAAAAAAGCGCTGGCCATAAAAGGTAAAAAACGCACAACACATCACACAGCCTGGGATGCTTTCAAAAGGGCTGCGAGTAATGGCAATTAAATTTTTGTTATTGACACGTAAAGTTGTGAGAATTTAATTAAAATAAACGTTTTAAATGAAAGTGCAAACATTATCGTCAAAAAAACGGGAGGCTGATGTTCTGAGCGACTGTGGGAGTTGATGCAGCGAACAAAAACAAAAATAAACGACTTGAAATTGCAATAATTTGCATTGAACTATAAATTTTCACCAGGCAATTAAAAATGCTTGGTTTTGGTGCTTAACACACATGCATACAGAAGCACGCATGCAGAGAAACTACAAACATAAAAACCTAGCCTAGGATAATTTGAATGCTCTTACAGGACATGCTGTGAGCAGCAACAAGAGAAATGACCGAACAGACCAGACCAAACATACACAACGAAAATAGCGAAAAAATAAAACTACAGCGAATACCAACTCAATTAAAGTGTGTTGCAACAACATCATCACCAACACAAACAAATGTCCACAAACACAAATCGATTGACTCTCGCTTTTAGTGCATGTCTACTCGTATGTATGTGTGTGATTGAGTAAGTGTTGTGTTTGTCATTGCAAAGCATAATTTACCTCAATTAACACGCAAGCAAAGGTCCCGGAGACCAATGAGCGATAAATAAAAAAGAAAAAACATGGCCTAGCCGGATACAAAAATGCAGGCAATAAAAATACACAGCAAAAAACAGTTTGGTTCCGGAAATAAAACATGGCTTTAACTGTAAAATGTATATGTGTGTATATGGTGGAATGTTATTGTTGTGGACAACAGAAAAAACGCACATGGCTCAAACACCGACAGAAAAAAACCGGAAATAATTGATGACAAAAAAGTGAAACCCACGCAATAAAATTTGAACTTTAATTGCCTTTTAGCTGAGTGCAGGCAATACATTTTGTAGAGACCGTGTATGTGTGCGTGTGTGATATCAGTTATTGTCATTTCAGGCTCATATATTTTCCTGTTCTTTTGAATCAAACCGTAATAAATACTATATGAAGTTAGATTTATCCATGCTATAATTTTCTTAGAGAATCAATGCATTTTTTTTAAAGAAAACTCTAACAAACTTTTTTCGGACTTCTGACATACACAAAACAAGTACCGATGAGATTAAGTTCGACAGGGCAAAATTTGTGTATTCACTACCATATGGAGTGCACTCATCCTTTACAAACATAGGGAACGTATGATTGTAAATTGTTTGCTATAATTTTAGTTGCCCTAAAAACTTTAAATTATATGACCTTAAATTATATGACAGGTTGGGAATTTCTAAAAAATGCTGCTAAAATATCACAAATAGGATGGTATCGTTATGCTGAGGTATACCAAAGAATTTAGCCAGAGTATCGTACCGAATTGGCTGTAGGTTAGATTTGTAGGCATACAAAAGCCCAACGATACTTCATCTTTGTACATCGATTCTCATTGGGTAGAAATTCTCTCTAATAGCCTAGACAGACGACAGCCTTAATTTGCATTAACAGCCTTAATTCAAATTAACTTGTACATTATCCTAATTTTTATGTGTTGTTAATGCACAAAATCAAACTGAATTTATACTGAATTAAGCAATTTCAATTTGGCAATGCTGTAGAAAATAAATTGATTGTTGTCAAATTTGTTTACGTTTACGAAAATAAAAATTAGAAATAAAGGCAAAATTCAACATTTCTTCAAATTTGGAGCTGTTTTATCTTCATTATAGCTGTTAGTTTTCCTTCCTGCCATGTATCAATTTCAAAAAGATGTAATCCTAAAAAATATTGTAAACAAATGTCAATATTTTCTTCCTACACACAGACAAACAATAGTTTTGAAACAAAAAACTGGTTCATAAATGCAGAAACTCTCGTCTGTCAGGGGTACATTTTAATTCAAATTAAGAACTTTTTAATGCAAATTAAGGCTGTCGTCTGTCTATGGTATAACATCAATTAAACAATCATTTTCGAAATTTTGAATGTTTTCAAGCTATTGGTTTTTGTTGTTGTCGTGAAATCTGTTGTGGAAACTATTGGTTTGTATAGGTCTGCATGTGTATGAGACGTCCCTGAACGAGTAAAAACGTCGTAACGTTCGGCTGAGCCGAATTTTTTACACCCTCCACCACCTGTTGTGCATTGAAAATTCCTTAAATCGGTCGGGGCCTTTATATAGGGGACTATATGAAAACCTGAACCTAAACATAAAGCACCTTAAAATTTGACTTTGTATCAAAACTCTTATACGGAGTTATGTATGTCAAAACAACAAGAACTACCTGTACAAAATTACAAACAAAGTGCGGCTAAAGCCTTAAAAATACCGAAAATAGAATCAATAACGTTATATTGAAATTACACGACATTGTAACACCCCATGAAATCCTTAAAAGTCAAATTAGAGGAACAATAATTACGAATAAGGAAGTTATCCGGAAACTTGGGCCAATGTTGATAACTATACCCACAACACTGTGGTATGTTTTGTCTGTTTGTAACAGGCAAATAGACCCTTGGTTCCTTTTGAGAATATGCATAAAATCACTTTCTGTGTCGATTTATGCATGTCCGTCCGTCCGTCCGTCCCTCCGTCAGTCTGTCCGTCCATCCATGTATTTTTGTGAACAAAGTACATTTATGATCCGATTTGGATGAAATTTGGCACACGTCACTTATTTGACCCAAGGACGACCCCTATTGAAACTGGAAAAAATCGGCTCAGATTTAGATATTGCTCTCATATATAGTATCGTCCGATTTTAGGTAAATGGTGCACCAAACTTCTAAAAATACATTTTTTCGATTGAGAGAAAATTTTGCACAGAGTACTGAATTTGGGCTAGATTGATATATGCCAAATTCGGTTGAAATCGGTTCAGATTTAGATATAGCTCCCATATATAGTTTCATAGATTTTATGTAAATGGAGCACCATACTGTCAATGTTTTTCCGATTGAGACAAAATTTTACACAGATTACTGAATTATGTCTGGATTGATTTTTGTTTTGTTGGAATCGGTAAAGATTTACATATAGCTCCCATATATAGTTTCGTCCGATTTTTGTAAAGGGAGCACCATATTGCCAATATTGGTCCGATTAAAACAAAATTTTAGGTCCAGATTAATTGATGCGAAGTTTTGTTGAAATCAATTCAGAATTAGATATAGTTCCCATATATAGTTTCGTCCGATTTTTATATAAATGGTGCACCAAACTCCCAATATTGTTCCGATTGAGACAAAATTTTGCACATAGTACTGTATTAAGTCCAGATCGATCTGTGCGAAGTTTTGTTGGAATCGGTTTAGATTTATATATAGCTCTCATATATATGTACAAAAGTGGCACGAGAAATTGCACAGAGTGCTAAATTAGCTGTAGATTGATATATGCCTATATATAATTTCGTCCGATTTTATTGAAATGGAGCCCTATATAGTCAATGTTTTCCGATTTAGACAAAATTTTGCATACTACAGGTTGACACCCGTGAAGTTTTCGTGAAATAGGATCAGATTTAGATATAGCTTCCATATAAATTTTCGTCCGATTTATTAAAATGGCGCACCGACGAGTCTGTTTGTTCTATATTCACGAAATTTAGTAGCGAGTATGCAATTTAACTGTCTTTTGTTAAGTTTGAAATTGATTCAGATTTAAATATAGCTCACATATATTCTTTTGTCCCATTTTAGGTAAATGGAGCACCATAGCAGTTAATTTCGTCCGATACCGTTTCTATGTTCCTCTAAAAATGTTATGTCTTTTCTATCTAAAGATGGTCATATCTCTTGTATGTATCCAAAGTGGTGAAGGGTATCATATAGTCGGGCCGTCCGACTTTTTAACTTTCCTTACGCGTTTTTGATAGGCATAATGCAAATCTAAAATATAAAATTACAACCAAGTTGGTTGAAGCTCGTGTCCAAACTACGTAATATACCGATATTTCGGTAAAAAATATATGGGGCTATCCTAATAAGTATGTATATATGTATGAGTTATCCCGCACTATGGGCCAATATTACTAATTTTTTAATAAGAACATTGTTGCACAGATGAGTCAGATATCCCATTTTTGGCCATAATTAGAGCAAAAAGTTTATAAAAATGATTTTTGAACCAAAGTTTCTTAGGATCAATTGCGTCCTATCGCATTGGGGTTACTAGACTTAAAAGAAAGAAAAAGAAAATCCATTGCAAATTGCTTCATATTAAAACAATTTTAGTGGATGTTATCTGACTTTTCAAGGCATGGCCAATGAGGAAATTATTTATTATATTTTTATATATTTAGACTTAATCTCTTTATACGAAATATTTTTTTCAAACTCGATACACTCTTAATATTTTAGGGTCAGAATGATATATTGTAAATATTTCTCTAATAAATATCACCGTTGTGGTACAACTCCTACCACCATACATCAATTTTCATTTTTAAATAACGATTAGACCAATATAGTGATCTTTCCCCTTATAAATACCCTATACATCCGTATGATTACAACTTCGGTACCAATAATCCCATCTACCTACCTGGTGGACAGGAAAACAACAGACAAGAATTAAAATTGGCGACATTTATTATAAAAGATCACTGCGCAATATTATCCACAGGACGACAATCAACTACGCGAAAACTGCAAGGATTAACAACAATTCCGTGGCAAAAAAAGTGCACAGCTTCCACATATTAAAAGTAAATCAACGGATGTGGTAGTGAATTTTTTTTGCAGCTGCTGTTGTTGTTGGTGTTCTTATTTTATTGGCTATTACATTTACTACAGTTGATGTTACACTGGTCATCCATACTGTGGGAGATGGTTCCGGTTACTGGTGTCCGTGTAGAGGCAACTATCAGCTAGCTAGCCATGGTGTATTAAATTGA
The DNA here is from genome assembly GCF_032173495.1 of Musca vetustissima. Taxonomy (NCBI): domain Eukaryota; kingdom Metazoa; phylum Arthropoda; class Insecta; order Diptera; family Muscidae; genus Musca; species Musca vetustissima. The sequence continues at coordinate 14,978 of NW_026876640.1, forward strand.
TGTTGCGTAAAATTTACGAGCAATAAATATTGGTAGCATCCAAAGCGTGTTCATGGATATGGGGAATAGTGTTTTCGATATGAAATGTTTTCTGGAGGTGTCAGTACAGTGTTTTTGGATGGAGGTAATGTTTTCTATATGAAATGTTTTCTAGATTTTTTTCAAAGTTTAATAAAGGCGTGGATTTTTAAAGAATTTTTTTGAAGGTTTAACCAAGACGTGGATTTTTAAAGAAATTTTTTTGAAAGTTTAACCAAGGCGTGGATTTTTAAAGATTTGTTTTGAAGGTTTAACCAAGGCGTGGATTTTTAAAGAAGAATTTTCTGAAGGTTTAACCAAGGCGTGGACTTTTAAAGATTTGTTTTGAAGGTTTAACCAAGGGGTGGATTTTTAAAGAAGAAATTTCTCAAGGTTTACCTAAGGAGTGGATTTTTAAAGAAGAATTTTCTCAAGGTTTATTCAAGGCGTGGATTTTTAAAGAAGAGTTTTCTCAAGGTTTACCCAAGGCGTGGATTTTTAAAGAACAAATTTCTGAAGGTTTACACTGAGGCGTGGATTTTTAAAGAACAAATTTCTAAAGGTTTACACTGAGGCGTGAATTTTTAAAGAACAAATTTCTGAAGGTTTACACTGAGGAGTAGATTTTTAAAGAACAAATTTCTGAAGGTTTACACTGAGGCGTGGATTTTTAAAGAACAAATTTCTGAAGATTTACACTGAGGCGTGGATTTTTAAAGAACAAATTTCTGAAGGTTTACACTGAGGCGTGGATTTTTAAAGAACAAATGTCTGAAAGCGTGGATTTTTAAAGAAGAGGCGTGGATTTTTGAAGAAGAATTTCTGAAAGCGTGGATTTTTAAAGAAGAGGTGTGGATTTTTGAAGAAGAATTTTCTGAAAGCTTGGATTTTTAAAGAAAATAATCGAGATAGACCCATGGTTCCTTTTGAGAATATGCATAGAATCACTTTCGGAGTCGATTTATGCATGTCCGTCTGTCCGTCCGTCCATGTCTGTCCGTCCGTCCACAAAATACAGGTCGCATTTATGATCCGATTTCGATGAAATTTGGCACAGGTCACTTAATTGCCCCAAGGACGAGCCCTATTGAAATTTGAGAAAATCTGTTCAGATTTAGATATAGCTTCCATATATTTTCTTCCGATTCTAACTAATTGATGCATAAAACTCCCAATTGTGGTCCGATTGAGACAAAATTTTGGAATCGGTTCAGATTTATGTCTAAATATGCTATATATAGTTTCGTCCGATTTTATGCAAATGGAGCAACATTCTGTCAATATTTATCCGATTGAGACAACATTTTGCACAGCGTAATAAATTAGGTCATGATTGATGAATGCGAAGTTTTGTTGAAATCGGGTCAGATTTAGATATAGCTCCCATATACAGTATCGTCCTATTTAATGTTAATAATGCACCAAACTTCCAATATTGGTACGATTGAAGCAACATTTTGCACAGCATTCTAGAATAGGTTCCGACTGATGAATGCGAAATTTTGTTGGAATCGGTTCAGATTTAGATATAGCTGCAATATATAGTTTGTTCCGATTTTATGTAAATGGAGCACCATACTGCCAATATTTATCCGATTGAGACAAAATTTTGCACAGCGTACTAAATTAGGTCATTGATGAATGCGAAGTTTTGTTGAAATCGGTTCAGATTTGGATACAGCTCTCATATATAGTTTCGTCCGATTTAAAGAAAATTGTGCACCAAACTCCCAATATTGGTCCAATTGAAGCAAAATTTTGCACAGGGTACTAAATTAGGTCCCGACTGATGTATGCGAAATTTCTATATCTACAGGATATTGTAGATATTAATATGTCTTGCATGAACACATAGAGGTGAAGGGTATCATATAGTCGGCCCCGTCCGACTTTTGAACTTTCCTTACTGGTTTAAGAAGAATTTTCTGAAATTTTACACAAGGCAGGGAATCTTTGTTTTAAATTTTCCAGGATATTAGCAAAATACTGTTCAGCTGCATCTTCCAAACTGAATATTACATTCAATTTTCCTTTCCCCGATATAATTTTAATGAAAAAAGGAGCTGGGTACCCCAAAAACAGAAGTACATAAAAACATGAATGTACCTTTAAAGAACGCAACCGTTCCATTGCCAGCAGATGTTTTTAACAGCCACTACATGACGATAACTCGCTCTTGTTCCCCATTGTATAATTTACATTAAAACAAACAGACAAAACACCAATACAAATGCGAAACTTCGCCGAACAAGGACAGGAACCAACAGCAACAGTTCAAAACATTGAACCAGAACATCAGCTAGAGTCACTCATTTAGCTGAAAAAACACAAACAAAAACAACAACATCATGAAGAAAAAAAGAATACAACATAGCTACAAGACAAACAACAAGAAATGTACAAAAAAGAGTATGCTTCTATTGACAATACATGATGAGGGGGAGGGGTCCTGTGGAGGTCCTGGTAGCGTATTATTAAAACTCAAATGATTGTAAGGTGGTAATGGGTTGGAAACAGAGCATATTATTTGTTAATAAACAAACAGCCCTCATCAAATGAATGCTTGAATTTTATTTTTGGTAGAATTGCTATACAAATTATAAGTGATAAATAATTTGCACCGCATGGTTTATTTTCCATGGGCGAAAAAGAGACTTGATTTGCCTAAAGGGAGGATCGTGTAAATTAAAATATAAAAAATATATTTTTTCATTAGAGGGTTAAAACGTACTTTGGGGGAATCACATTTTATGTTTCCTTTTGGTTTTGTCTCGAAATAGGAATTTTCTTTAATGTGAAGAAATATTAATTGCAATCACAGTACTATTAAAGGATACTAGTATTTGTAATAATTTTTATTATTTTCTTTATTTACAGATTTGAATATTGAAACGCAACAATGGTAAGTAAGATCCTATATAAATATTTTTGTTTTATTATTTTATGTGACAAGTTAATTTGGTAAAAGAAAATCATAAAGAGGCCATTGAGGTGAATATTTTGAGTATAATGAAATATATTATAAAATCTGCTTCAAGAATGAAAGCATGATCTCTAATAAGGAGTCGAAAGATCGCCGGCAAAGGTAAAGTGGGACTTTTTTTACACTTCATCAAAAGTTGGTCATTTAATATCCCTGGGATTGGGGAATTGGGCCAAATTAAATGTGTGACTTTCATACATATTTGAACCTATTAAAAAAAACCCATACACATATCATTTTGAAATCTGTCCACAATTGTATCTCGTGTATATCGAACAGACGTAAACTTCCAGGCGAACCATTTACATAAAATCAGAGGAGAATATATATGGGAGATATATCTAAAAATATCTAAACCGTTTTTTGCAACCTTAACATACTCATCTAAACTCACATGTACTAAACGATATGCTAAATTTTGTCTCCGACAAATATTGGGAGATAGGTGGACAATTAGCATATTCAATCTGGACCTAATTCAGTACGCTGTGCAAAATTTTTTCTCATTCGAAAAAATATTGGAAGTTGGGTGCAACATTTACCCTAAAATTGGACAAAACTATATATGAGAGACATATCTAAACCTAAACCGATTTCAACAAAACTTCATGTACCTCAAACTGGACCTAATTTAGTACGCTCTGCAAAATATTTTCTCAATCGGACATATATTGCTAGTTTAGTGCTCCATTTACATAAAATCGGATGAAACTATATATGGGAGGTATATCTAAATCTGCACCGATCTCCACAGAACTTCGCATGCATCGAAATGGACCTAATTTATTACGATATGCAAAATTTTGTCTCAATCGGACAAAAATTGGAGGTTTTGGTGCACCATTTACCTAAAATCGGACGAAATTATATATGGGAGAAATATCTAAATCTGAACCGATTTCAACCAAACTTCATATTCATCAAACTGGACCTAATTTAGTATGCTGTGCAAAATTTTGTATCAGTGGGAAAAATATAGCGAGTCTGGTGTACCATTTACATACAATGAAATATTTTGTATCAGTCGGGCTAATATTGGGAGCTTGGTGCACCATTTACATAAAATCGAACGAAACTATATATAGGAGCTATATTTAAATCTGAACCGATCTCAACAAAACTTGACACACGCTGGGCTATATTAACTTCAGTACTTTGTGCAAAGTTTTGTGGCTATAGGTCTAACATTGGTTCACTGGTGAACCATTTACATAAAATCGAGCGAAAACAATATGGTTGCTATAACTAATTCTCAACCAATTTAAACAAATCTTTCCACACGCTAGGTTGAGGGCAACGAAAAGAGAACAAAATTAATAGTTTTTGTTTTGATTTGTTACCCAATGAGAGCCTTAAATACCAAAATATAGCCCTTTTTAGGCGGTATCGTTTTATCAGTAATATACAAAAAACATGAGTTTTAAATACCAAAAAAAATAAAAATTAGAGCTCTATCGTTATTTCAGCAGACGTACGGACAAACAGACAGTTGATGGAGGGTATACATGTATGAGTCAAACGATTTACAATTTGGCTTAATAATTTTATTCTTCACGTCACTAATTTATCCCAGCAACTCGAATTTTTCATAAATTACTCTATAATGTTCCGACAAGGTGTTTCTCGATAAACAGTTTTAAGGAATTTTTGATTTCTGCTTTTCTTTGTGCTCATACGCATAGATCCACGATTATTAACCAGGACTTTAAAATTTAAAGAAACATGATCAGAATAATCTGCCTATGAACTCACGATGGATAAGACAATATTTGAAATAGGGGTCTGAAAATGTCCACAGAAGATGACAACATAGAATAGAAAGCATTCACTTTAGTAGATTTCTCGGTCATGAACCTGTATAGAAAAAGTGTTGCTTTATATGATTTAATCCAGACCTTATTTTTAATACTCTCGGATGGATATTTTCCTACATCTACACCAGCAGTGTGTTATTCTTTACGAGTTCGAGTATGCGTTATGTCGTGAACACACTACCACAAACTGATGAATGTCTATATCCCTCCCTGCTAGAGTTTCATAGCCTCTCTTATGGTTTCATCAGGGTTCCAATTTTGAGAGCTCAAATTCAAGGCTTAAGTAA
>NW_026876641.1:0-20091 GCF_032173495.1 Musca vetustissima
TCTACAAAAAAAAAAATATTGATCTTATGTTTATAAATGTGTCCAAACTCCCGAAAACACCGAAAAATGGAGGTACAATTTTATGGAAGCTTACCCGGAATTGTGGCCAATATTGATAATTTTTTGGTTCAGTTAAAATGTGACTAAAATACCGAATATTTATATGTTGGTTTTACCAAAATGTTGACCAATACCAAACATCCTTGGGTAGTAGTTATGTATATCCAACATTTCTACGATCTATCTTAAATATTGAAAGCAGTATCATTATTCCAACAAACAGACTGTCATAGAATTTTATCCTAATTGGGAATTCAGTCGAAATGGCTTGAAACGACGGTAAAGTGGCCTGTGAAATTATCGATATATAATATCAATATCAAATTAAGACCAGAGCTTTTCACGGTACGTTTGGATACTGCCGATATGTCTTTAAACACATTGACATTATAGATGATTTCGACTGTATATACACTTTGTGTATGGGGTCTCCTCATTATGGTAGGGGATATATGGACCAGCAATCTGTAAATATACGATTTTATTAAAAATCCAATTATGAATTTTATATGTATACTACCAAAGTACCCGCTAGTTCGTGTGCAAAATACAATACAAAACTTACAAATAGTATGGAAATCGTGAAAACTTTATAATTTGTGGTACTATAATTCTGAATTCCACCTTTATTCCTACATCTAATATCAAGTTTATTACCATTATTACGAATTGTCAAAATTATCTCCATATGTCAATATACAACCATTCAAACAATAATTTTAATCCCAAATTTAAGAATTTCAGACCTATCAGTTCATCCAGAAACCGATTGTAGAATATTGGGTACCATTTAGTGCATTTTGTTCCCATAAGTACGAATTCATTAACTACCCTCAATACACACTCCAACAGTAATTTTAATTCCCAATTTCAAGATTCCAGCTCATTATGTTCACCAATATCCTACTTGTACCAAATTTAGTACTCATAAGTACGAATTTCCAAACCTAACTCAATCCTGTTTTAAAATGTTAGGTTGGGGAAAACAGAATTCCATTATTTTTATATGAACTATAATACATTATTTAACATGCTTCGGAATGAAACGATTTGTTGTATGATTTGTTGCCATTTTAAAGGTAACTTCATAATGCCTCTGTCATAGAAGTCCTGCTCTCTATTTGCAAAAACTCTAGTAGACGATTTTCACAATCCTCCCCAGATATCAATACTATCTCAATCTAGTTCCCCAAAGTCCAAATCGTACCCATAAGTACGGATTTCCAAAACTACCTTAGTCATGCACTCCAATAATAATCATAAGTCCACATCTAAGGATTCCAGGTCTATCAGTTCACCATCATTTAAGTTGTACAAAATATAGTACCATTTATCACATTTCGTAAGACGTAAGTACGTCTTTTAATCACAAATTTTCCGGATTTATCCGTTTCTCCGATCACATAGTTCCAAATTGTACAATATTTAGTGTCATTTAGTACTTTTCGTACGTACCGTTCACATACATCCAAATTGTACCATATTTAGTGCCAGTTATTATTTTTCGTACGTACCATTCACATATATCCTAATTGTACCATATTTAGTGTCATTAAGTTCTTTTCTACATCTATCTTATACTCTAACAAATATAAGTTTTCTATCTATCCGTTCACTCCAATCTTTCAATTACGAATTTTCAAAACTACCTCCATGCCTCAATCCTATCCTCCGAATTTTACGATTTCAGCCCTATCCGTTCACACCAATACAAATTGTAACAATTGGTACCAAAAACATTTAGTACTTTTGATTCCATAATTAAAAATTTCCTAAACTACCTCAATCCACACAAAATCAAATTGTACCAAAGTTAGTACTATTTAGTACACGTAAATTTTGCCAAATTTGTTGCCGTTTAGTACTTTCGTACACCCAATTACGAAATTCCAAAGCAGTCTCCATAGCCTACTCTTCAACGTTAACATAAATTCCACCCGTTCACCAGTACTTTTCATACACATAACTACGAATTTCTAAAAACATTTCCATACATAAACACCCCTTCTAGCTATATACGCTCAATATTATATAATTAGAACTAAATTTAGTACAGTTTAGTAGTTCTCGTACACTTCGAATCGAATTTCCCATAACCCTTTCTAACTTTCCATCAGTGACCCACATTCTAAATATCAGAATTCTAGCTCTTCACGTTTGCCTAGTATACCATATTTAGTACATTTTAGTACTTTTTGCACCCTTCTTGTTCGAATTTCCAAAAAATGTAAATTAAAATTTCAAGCTTCTGGCTTTAGCAGTTTCGTCTGGGCGATGATCTGTCAGTCAGTCACTCCGTCTCTTATCACTAAGATTTAGATATATAACCGATGTGATTTCCCTAATCACCTCTACTTCGGCAAGTTTTAAAACTCAAAGCCAGCCGTTAGATATTATCAAAATCATATTAACTAAACAAATAAACAAACGTATTATATAATACCGTATAAAATATTACCCACTTATATCTATGTGTGTGAGACTATGCTATTTACTTAACCTGGTGTCCCAATTGCGTGGCTGGTTGCAATACCAGGCAAATGGCTTTTCATTTCTTTTGGCCTAAAAGCTATAATGGTTACACGCAAAAAAATATGCATACATAAATATTTGGCAGATTCAAAGATGCATTTTTTGAAGATGCTTTTTTATTAGTTGTTAATAGCTGACGCGGTTTCTATTATAAAAGAGTTACCTATTCAAATCATCTATTATAAAAGAGTTACATATTCAAATCAACAAATGACCCACCTGTGAATGAGCAAAAAACCAGAATTTCGCTAAGTGCAGTAAAAACTAATCAAACAACTGTTTGCATGCATACTCTCTCCCCGTGTCCGATGATGACGTTAAGCGGAAAAAGCATGAAAAGAGAAACCAGAAATATCAACCATAAAGCCAACATTTATTCAGTCATTTGTTAGCCATTCACGCGACCAACTTGAAGTAAGTCAAACTGTGGTGCTGATAGGCGAATTTTCAAATGAAATGAAAATTTTGTACTCAACTTGCATTTTTCTTTGGCAAAAGATGTAGACAACGACGTCAGTGATCGTCCTCTTTGAGTAACACTAACACTTTTTACCAGTTACTAAGCCTCTCTGATTATAAATGAATGAATGCTAGTCTGGTCATGGTGGTTTAAAAGATGTTGAGAAACCGGCAACAAGAATTAATGGCTGGCTGGTTGTTTGTTTGGTTAGTTGCATTTCGCCAAAAGTTAGTACCATCTAAACACAAACTCTAACTACCACTACTATTTATCCACTACTCTATCCAGACTTTCAGGTTATGCAATAGACATCACAAAAATTGTTGTTTTTTGGTCGTCAGTTAGGTCGGTTGTTGACTTGCAACTGCAAGGTGGCATTAATCCATTACAAAGCCACACAACAAACAGCTGATGAAATAGTAAAAGATTGCATAGACAACAAGAGGAGGCGTTTATTTCTGGGAATATTGGCCACTAGTGTTTTAATTGTGAAGGAGGTGGTTTTCTGGTATTTATATACAAAAAGTGGTCAATATAATTTAAAGAAATTAGGTCATATTTTAGGGGGCATTAACCATTCAATGAAAAGGTTTAATATATCCAAGCGTTTAGAAAAGCACAGCAAGGAAAGGGCCAACGTATGTTTGAAAAATTACACCATATTATATACAAAACCCATTTCCATTGTGTGGTATTCAATTTATTTTTCCAAAATATTCGTCGGAGACTCCATAAAGTTTATATATTCGAGATTATTATGTCTGTAGATATAGATATAAAATATTTAACATAGTGCGTTGAAATTTTCACATTGGGTTATTAGGTCAGATTCACTTTTCCGCATTGAGGTTTCTTCGATGTCGAAAAACAATATCTGCATACAATTATTGTTAATGGTTTCAGAGTATAAAATATTGCAAAACAATTTTAAAATAGGTAAATTTTGTTGTTTTAAGTTTTCGAATTATTTTGAGTATCTTGAAAGTCCTTTTCAAGTTTTCCTACATAGATAATTGTTTGTTTTAATATTCCATTTTACTTAATGAATAAATACTCTCGGCAGAAATGGTCGGGATTTCAGGAATTTTTAATGCCCACTTCATAATGAGCTTATAAAAAGTTCAGCGTTACCTTAATTAACGAAGTTTTTACTCCTTCTTAATATATTTAATTAAGACCTCTAAGAATATCCAGTAATACATATATTAGAAGGAGGTAAGGAAATGTGACTGAAGATTCTAAAACCTAAAAGCAATAGGCGCCATAATATAAAAGTGTAGTTCGATATATGAATTAAGTCAAAAAATATACGAACCATTACATAGCCCTAATAAAACCAGTAATGAAGATTGTAAAATCGGACTAGTCCGACTATATGATACCCTTTACGACTTTGGGTATTTTCTACATTTGTATCCTAACAGACGTCTCCTTTTTGAAGGAAAATTGGCATGAAATAGGTCGAACTTAAATGATGTGTTATATATATGTTAGGTTGGGGAAATAATTTTACTTTTATTTTTTTGTTTCTTTGTTCCGACTACTAACATGCCGGTAAACTGCGATCATTTCTTCGATTCTAACGATATTTTCGACGACCGGCCTACCAGTGCGAGGTGCATCTTTAATACCAAAAATTCCTGAACGGAATCTCCGAAACCAAAATTGCACATAATTGGATGTTACAGTATCGGAACCATAAACACCATTCACAATTTTAGCCGCTTGGGTTTGTCAAAGAAAAACTGTAAAATATACCGAAGTTTCTCTTTCACTTCACTTCCATTTTTAACACCCTGTAACTCACAACTGAATGCATTATACAAAAACCAGTAAGGAAAGTTCAAACGTCGGACGGGGTCGACTATATGATACACTTCACCACTTTGGTACACACAAGAGATCCTTTAGATACAATAGACATAGATATTTGAACTAGATGAAAACAACTCATACACATACCAATCTAAAATTTATGAAAAATTAAATGTCAATCATCGAGCAAAATATATATAAGATCTATATATAAATCTGAACCAATTGCAACACAACTTCGCATACATCAATCTGGACCAACTTCAGTACTCTGTTTAAAATTTTGTCTTAATCGGACTAATATTGGTAGTATGGTGGTCCATTTACATAAAATCGGACGAGCTATATCTAAATCTAAACTGATTTCAACAAAAGTTGGCATATATCAATCTAGACCTAATTCAGTACTCTGTGCAAAATTTTGTCCCAATCGGACAAATATTGGGAGTTTGGTGTATCATTAACCAAAAAATCGGACAAAACTATATATGGCAGCTATATCTAAATCTGAACCAATTTTCTCCAATTTCAATAGGGATCGTCCTTGGGCCAAATAAGTAACATGTAGCAAATTTCATTCAAATCGGATCATAAATGCGACGTGTACTTTATTCACAAAAGTACATGGACGGACAGACGGATGGAAATGCATAAATCGACTCAGAAAGTGATTCTATGCATATTCTCAAAAGTAACCATGGGTCTATCTCGATTCCTTTTGCATGTTACAAACATATGTTAGTATGTATCACAGTGTGGTGAAACAGCAAAGTAAAGAGCAAAATCATTTTTTTACTGCGAAATGTCACCCTTCCAACGAGCATTAATCTGAAATTGTTTGATCGATACTTTACAAGAAATCTATCAGTACAGCCATCTGCCGAAAAATAATGGATTTATTTTTCCCCAACCTAATATTACACTGCTATACAAATCGAGGTCGTGGTCTGGGGTGAAAAATTCCTATTGTGGATGAAAGACCTTGGTTAGTATTTGAAACCCCCAGAAGGAAACATTTTATTTCGTTTTATATGAGTTATATGTTTTTCTAAAAGAGTTGACCATCTTCGGACTTGATAAAGGGTGGTCAAAATATTACGATTTACAAAATTTGGAACAAATCGGATATTCCATCATCTTAATATTATTATCATATTTTATTTAATAATAAATTTAAAAATGATCAAAATTTTGACCCATTTTTTGGGGAGCCACTAGAAGGGGTGGACCATCTTTGAACTTGATTTGTGTTGGAAAAAAATATATAAGTCTAATATTGGATTAATAAATATTGAAAATGTCGATCCTTTTTGGGGGATGTACCAGATAGAGTCGACTTGGACTTGATAAATTAATAGGTTGAGCAAAGTTTGATTGAAATCGGATAATCTGTTCGATGAGGCACATTTTTGCTATAGCAAAGTGTATGTACTTACCATCATTAGCCATAAGGCTGAGGTATAAAAATTGGTTCTATATGCGACAAATTTTGTAAAGAGTACTATATAAACAAACCTGATGCTCAATAAATGCTGCCAATATTGTCCATCAAATTTATAATTCTGGCTTTCAAGTAGTCTGTTGAAAAAAAAAACGATAGAAATTGTTTTACATTAAATAGATTTGTAAATATATTTACCTTATATAATATATATTTACCTTTGTGATCATTATTTGGAAGTATAAGACGCATTGCTGTATTTCCGATAAATTTTCAACGGTTAATGTCATCAGAGTTGCTGTTCGTTGGGAGTTATATTGTGGCCTGGTATTTATTAATATAGAAACATTTTTAATTGCATACCATCTGCTGTATGCTGTTTTACGATTGAATTTGAAGTTTATTAAAAAGATAGGGATAATCCGTTTGAATTTTAATTTGCGAAAAATACCATATGACCGGAGACACTTGTGAGGCCCAATTTGGCAATTTTTTTGTATTCCAAAAGGCCGAGTTGAAGACATTGATGATTAGAATTACTCCCATTCGTTCAGACTTTATATTTTCGATAGCATTTATTCTTGTAAAATAACCAATAATCATGCCTGATTTACAAGTATTTCATTAATATCAGCTCATCATATCAATATTAAAATTTCTGCAAAAAAGAAATGAAAATAAAAACATTAAATATAATACTAAAAATAACATAAATATGCATGTACGTATGTTGTGTGTAATATCAATTGACCAAAATTTTCAATTGTAATAATTTCATTTTGGGTTATGTCCAACTACTTCTAGTTTGTTTTGTACAAGAGACCCAATTCGCAAACGATTTGCATATATATAATTGCCTATTATTGTGTTTGTGGAAATAATGTTTTATGTTTTTTTTTTTTTTTTTTTTTGTAAAACAGAAAACAAACAAGTGGCCATAAAATATGACAATTATTGTGTGTTCGATAACAGTTATTGGCTGGCGGCCAATACTATAAATACTATACAAAATTTAAGTGAAATATCGCCAAAATCAATAGGACAATGTCATTAACATATATTTGTTATTGCTAATGAGATAATAAAAAAAGAAATTGTTCAATTGCTGAAATTGATTGACAAATACGGTCAAATGTAATTCGAACAATGAATGAATTTTAAAATATGATAATAATATAAAACGGGAAATAGTAATTAATGTTAACGGTTAGCGAGGGTGTTGTTAGGACAATTGAAATAGAAATTTGAATGTTTAATTTGTAAAAATAAAATATTAAAAATTATATAAAATACAATTTAATAGTTTAAAATTTTGAAAACAATTTCCGTTAATTGTGGTCGGAGAAAAAATTTGTATAATATTTTTTTTAACCCAAGCTTTTTTGGGCTTTGAAAATGATTTTTTTAAATCCACTTCTATTTGGCTGTAGTTCATAGAGTAATTTTGGGTTCCATAAAAGGTATGGCAGACTGGTGCAACATATTTGTCATAATGATTTTGGTACTTTTTTTGTCCTTTCCAAACGTCTGAACAAAAACTTTAAGCTAGGTGGATATGTGTGTGACATAATAAACATTTCCTTGTGGATCTTCCACAAATTCAACAAACTATTAAACATGCGGTCATTAGTCATCCTTTACGTCTGTTATAAAACTCCATGAAAAACCTGAAAATTTTCCATCACAACCACATGATAGCAACTGTAAGTTATTTATAATTACAACTTTCAGGTGGAGGAACAAAGTCCATTGTAATGGCATGCTTCAATGGTGCTTTCTGCAGTGATGTAAGTGAAGCTATTGATTTTTATTTTATTTGTCAGGAAAGTCAACATTAGGGAAATCTTATTAAAAGTAAAAAAATACAGTCAATGAACTCGAGAAAAATTTTAAGATTATATAAAATGTGGATATTTTTTTAAGGATTTCAAAATTCTGATTCAAATATAACTATTTTTTTTATTTTTCTTAATATATAAAAGAGCTTAGTGTTAGGTGAGTGACTGACTGACAGATCATCGCCCAGACGAAATGTACCAAATAAGGTACTGAAATTTGAAATGTGGGTCACTGATGGAATATTAGAAAGAAGTACAAAAGGGTTTTTGGTAATTCGACCTATAAGTGTACGAAAAGTACTAAACTTTACACATTTTAGTTCTAATTGTATATATATTGAACATATATAGCTAGAATTTTGAAATTTTATATGGATTACGGGTTGGGAAGTGGTGTTGATGTATGGAAATGGTTTAAGAAATTCGTACTTATGTCTATAAAAAGTACAAAATGGTACTAAATTTGGAACTATTTGTATTTAGTTGAGTGTATAGAGATGGAATCCTGAAAATAAGAAATGAATAAGAACATGAAGGATTACTATAGGAGAACTACTACATTGGAGTGCAGGATTGAGGTAGCTACCAAAAATCAAACTTATGTGTACGAAAAGTACAGAATGGTAGTAAATTTGGTGCAAGCTGGATTTAGGCGAACAGGTAAAGCTGGAGTCTTCAAATTGGGAATTAAAATGAATGTTGGAGTGATTTGGAAGAGTGTAGTTTATTGATACGAAAAGTACTATATTGTACTAAATTTAGTACAATTTGGATTTTGCTTGAAAGGATATAGCTGAAAATCTTAAATTTGGAATTAAGATTACTGCTGAAAATTGAGCTATAGAGACTTCTTTGGATATTCGTATTTATGTGTACGAAAAATACTAAACGGCACTAGATTTGGTACAATTTGGATTTGGGTGAACGGAGAGAGCTGGAAACCTAAAATTTCGAATAATGGTTGCTGTTGGAATATAGAATTGAGATATAGAAGCATAGTACTTATTTGTGTACTAAATGGTACTATATTTGGTACAATTTGATTATGTGTGAACGGATAGATCTGGACTCAAGAATAATAGAATTAAAATTACTGTTGGAGTATAAAATTGATGTAGTTTAGGAAATTCTTAATTATAGAAAAAAAAGTACTAAATGGTACCAAATAGTTTACAAATTGTTTTCGTCATTATGTGTACTAAATGGTACACAATTTGGTACAATTTAGATGCGAGTGAGCGGATAGAGATGGAAAACATAAATTTGGAATGAAAATTACAGAATTGAGGTAGTATTGGAATTTCGTACTTATGGATACGAGAAGCACTAAATGGTACTAAATATGGTACAGTTCGTTTTGTGTGAGCGCGAATCATAAAATTAGGAATTAAAATTAAGGTTGGATGAGACATGGAGTTAGATTTGAAAATTCATAATTATATGTACTAAATGGTACTTAGTTTACTACAATTTAGATTTGAGTGAAAGGATAGAGATGGAAAACTTATATTTGATAATAAATTACTGTTAGAGTACAGGATTGAGACAGTGTTGGAAATTGAAACTTATAAGTACGAAAAGAACTAAATATGGTACAATTTGGATCTATGTGAACGGATAGGGCTGGGATCCTAGAAATTGTGATTAGCAGTGTGGAGTTGAGGCAACTTTAGAAACTCGTACTTTCGTTTAAGAAATGTAATAAATGGTACTAAATTTGGTACAATTTTGATGTTGGTGAACGGATAGAGCTGGAATCTTTAAATGTGGTCTTAAGGTTATTATTGGCGTGCATAATTGAGGTAGTATTGGAAATTCATACTTTGGGTACGAAAAGCACATAATTTGGTACAATTTGGACTTTGGTGAACGGGTAGAACTCGAATCCAAAAGTTGCAACTTAGGTTACTGTGGGAGTGTAGGAAAAGTACAAATCTGGTACAATTTAGTGAATAGATAGAGCTGGAATTCTTATATTTGGACTTAAGATTACTATTTGAAAGCAGATTTGAAATATTGAGATAGGTTTGGAATATGTGTACTAATGTACAGAATGGTACCAAATCTTGTAAAATTTGGTTTTTAATGAACAGACAGAACTGGAATTCTAAATAGGATCTATGTAGTTTTAGAAATTATTACTTATGACTATATAGTAAATGTTACTAAATTTGGAATAATTTGGATTTGGTTGAATCCTTAGATTTGGAATTAAGATTACTGTTGAACTGTAGTATCGAGCTATGGAGACAACTTTGGAAACTAGAATTTATGTGTACGATTAGTAAATAGAATAGAAGATTGACTAGATTTGGAAAAACTTCGATTTGGGTAACTTAGAGAGCTGGAAACTTAAATTTGGAATGTGGGTCACTGACAGAGATTTAGAAAGAAGGGCCAAAGTGTATTTGGTACTAAATTTAGTGGTGGTGATAGTATGGAGGTAGTTTTTAAAATGTGTACTTATGTGTTCCAAAAGTGCTAAATGGAACTAAATGTGGAACCTATACATATTTGCTAAAGTTAATTATTGGAATTCTGATCTATTTTTAATCTGTGTAATGGAAATAATAAAGAGATTTTGGAGAATAATGCTTATGTGTATGAATGAGTGTAATGATCTTTTTCGTTCATCTAGTGATTCTGTGATTTGACTTATGGAAATTCTGCTTTGTTATACCATTCCAAGTGAATATACATATTTAGATAAAATGAATTTATTTTGCTTTAAATATTAATTTAATTTTATAATATATGCATTCTGATCTCATTACTTTTAACCAAACATAATATGTCTTTACTTGTTCAAATATTTAATAATGGTCAATGCTTTCTTGAATGTTAAAGTGTAAATTAATGATTTTAGAAATGAATTTGGATTATTCAATTTGTAATTTCAATTCTTGGTTCCCCATCAAATCTTTTTTCATTTGTAATGTCTTTTGACATAAATATTGGTCCTATAATTAGCAATAGCTCATATATAAATTTTGAGTTGTGTGGAAATAATGGTGTTTTCAATGTGAGTCATTTGAACTGTCAGAGTATGCGACCATCAGTAAACTCTTCTAAGTTTGAGGAACTTAAATCTCTATTTGCAGGATCTAATCTGGATGCAATTGGATTGTCAGAAACTTGGCTGAAATCCACTGTTTCCACGCGTTCGGTGCAAATTCCTGGCTTTTCGTTGGTGCGAAATGATCGTAGATGTTCTAGAGGTGGTGGTGTTTGTATATATATATCAAATAAGATTAGGTTTAAAGTTGTGTACAAAACATCCGTTCTGGGAAAATGTGAGTCCCTGTTTTGTGAAATTTTTACTGGTGAATTTGCAACTTTATTTGGTGTTGTATATTTACCACCACTTGCTGATGTCTCAATATTTGAAGAACTTCATTCTGAAATATTTTTAAAATATAAGAATATTATTGTAGTGGTGACTTCAACACAAACTTGTTCAATACTTCATTGTCATCTATTTTCCGTTTTTCTTGTTCGAGGTTATGTCTCCCTATTCATCATAACTCTAGACCCACTCATTTTGATGTCGCGCACGGTTCATCTTCCCTAATAGATTTTATGCTTGTGAGTCCTAATTTGAACATCCTTTCATCTGGCCAGATGCAGTGTCCTGTAATGTCGCATCATGCTCTCATATTTTCTTCATTTCACATAAATTTTGAGAAATCAGAACAGATTGTATTTTTTCACGATTACACTAATATTGAGTGGGATAGGTTATTGGACTATCTATCGGGTTATGATTTTTCCACATTTTATGCCACTTGTGATGTTAACGTTAAGTGTGATGTGCTTTCTAGTCTAATTAATGATTTACACAAATTTGTTCCGATTGTTAAAAGGAGGCTACCCTTAAAGGTGGATACCTGGATGGATTGCAATGAGATACGTTTTTTTAGATCATTGAGAGATTTGTCATATCAAGCTTATCGGCAGAATCGATGTGATAGACTCTGGAAAGTGTATACTAAGTATAGGAATAAGTGCAAATCTATTATTCGTAAGAAGAAAAGAAGGCATTATATGAAGCAGTTTAGTGGTATGGATACAAGCGGACT
The DNA here is from genome assembly GCF_032173495.1 of Musca vetustissima. Lineage (NCBI taxonomy): Eukaryota > Metazoa > Arthropoda > Insecta > Diptera > Muscidae > Musca > Musca vetustissima. Next base: position 12,226 of record NW_026876641.1, read on the forward strand.
ATGGAAGGTACTTAGGGAGTCTGGATGCGTTGGTGATGATAGTACGTTTTACGATGGTAACATAGATGAGCTGAATATTTTTTTCTCTGATAATGTTCATTCTATTGTTTATAATAATGTTGATTTCAATTTGTTTTCTGACACGGATAATTCATTTGCTTTTGGATGTGTAAACGTTGAAGATGTTGTTCTGGCACTTAAAAAAATAAAGTCGAGGGCTGTAGGTGTGGATAACATATCATTGACATTTTTGAATGCTATTTTCCCTTATGTTTCTGAAATCGTTTTGGATTTGATGAATAGTATTCTTACAATATCTGTTTTTCCGTTGGCATGGAAAAAAGCACGGGTTGTCCCTATACCTAAGACATCATCGGTACTTTCTCCCAACGATTTAAGACCTATTTCAATTTTACCTGTTCTGTCGAAGGTGTGTGAACATTTGATGAAGGAGCAGATTTTGTTACAAATTCAGAATGATTTATTTTATAACCAGCATGCATTCCGTAGTGGTCATAATACCACATCATTATTGCTACACGTTACTGATATGGTTAGATGTAATGCTAATATAGGGAGGATGTCCTCCTTAGTTTGCTTGGATTTGACCAAGGCTTTTAACTCTATATCTTACTCAATAATGATCAATAAGCTGCATACCCAATTCAATTTTTCAAAGTCTGCATGTCGTTTGGTACTTTCATACTTGACAGATAGGTCTCAGTTTGTTGAAATCAATGGTGTAAGATCTAAAATTGCTTCTTTGAAATCTGGTGTCCCACAGGGATCTGTCCTTGGGCCCTGCTTTTTATTTTATATCTAAATGATCTTTCTCAGTATTTAGACTCCGATATCTGTACTCCATTCTTTTTTGCGGATGACATATTTCTTCTTTTTAATGCACAACAGGACAGTCCTGATGTTTTAGAAGCAAAAATAAATTCTTCTTTAGAAAGAACATTTGATTGGGCAAATAGAAATTCCTTTTTGGTTAACCCGTCAAAATCTAAAGCCATTTTGTTTGGAGGTTCTCAGTTTAATCTTAACATTGTTTTGGGCCAACATACGATTGAATTTGTGAGCAGTCATGTGTGCTTGGGTGTTCATGTTGACAAACATTTGGATTTTGGTTTGCATATTAATCACATATACTCCAAAGTTTATGGTACTCTACGTAAAATTTATTCTTGTAGTGTGTACTTTCCACGTTGGGTTAAAATAAGGTTAGCACATGCTCTATTGATGCCAAATATACGGTATGGCTTAGAAATTATTTCAGGAACTCGATCTTGTAATATGCAGAGACTGTAGAGGTTAGTAAACACCATAGTTCGTTTTGTTTTCAACTTGGGTAGACGGCATCACATTTCTGAACATACTCAGCAATTTTTGGGAGTTCCATTTATGTCTTATGTTGACAGATGTAACTTGCAGTTTTTTTACAATATGGTCAAAAGGGGAATTCCTTATTCATTTCGACAGTCATTTACCTTTTCTCGGTCAACGAGAAACCCAAATTTGGTTATTCCGTTCTTGTTCTATATTTGAGAGATCATTTTTGGTTCGTGTTGCCAGGAGTTGGAATCAGCTTCCATTGGAATTACGTATTTTTTCACACTCTAACAATGTGTTTCGAAGAAAAATAAATGATTACTTCTTAAACACTTGATGTATACTTATACCCTCATATCTATATATGCTATTTTTTTGAAGTTAACGAATTTTTGCAATTTTGTTTTAATATTTATATATTTTTGGTTGGGGAACCAAAACAGTATTGCGAATTATAATGAAATTTTTATGATATTTTAAAATGTTTAATTATATGAATGGAAATTTATTTTAGGCGTAAATTTTTAGAATGTAACATATTTAGTTTTGGCCTTATTAGGCTTTATTGTTACATAATGAAATAATAAATAAATAATTGTAATAAACTTGATATTAGATGTAGAAATAGAGGTGGAATTTAGAACTATAGTACAGCGAATTATTCAGTATTCACGATTTCCATATGAAATATTATTTTTTGTATTCCCTTTCCGCATACGAAGTAGCGGGCACTTTGCTAGTTTATTGTCAAATGTAGAGAGATGTGGGGCAAGTAACAACCCCCATCCTAACTCACAATCTCGGAATTTTGTTGTATTCCTTTATTCTACTAGGGAACATAGGACTTCTGGGAACAGATGCAAATAAAATTGGAAATATTTATTATGAAATAAGACCCTGTTTTTATTCAAGGGAAGTTCTGTCTAGCCTCAACACCTAAACCCAATAAGAATTGCCAGCACTCCCATTCATCTTTCTCTAATAATTAAAAGTTGAGACAATTTCCCAATGTAAATCCGATTTTAATTTCCTCCCTTCTATTTATTATTTTTTTCCAGAAACTGCTATGGGTGTGTCGAGAAAGACCCAGGATAAATCTGGTTATGAATATGCACTGGCCGTTATGAAAATGTGTGACATTCTTCACCTGCGACATCGCAGCCTCTTTCTGCGCAGTGAATTCCTATTTTCCCTTACCAAATATTATCGTGAACAAGGACGACTTTTGGATATCATTCATGGTCTGACAAAGAAAGTAATTAAATATAAGAAGGAAGCCTTTAAGAGAGGTACTCGTGGCTCATTGGCCAAATATGAATGGACTGAAAATGGTGAATTGATAACAGAAAGTTTAAATGCAAATGGCAATATTACCAGCCCTGAAGATAAAAACGAAAAAGTTACCACCGTAGAAGGCCTTTCATTTGGCCAGGCCGAAGGATTGAAGGATGACCTCGATGTGGATGATAATAATGTGGGTGAAAAGAAACGTTTGGCATTTTTGGATTTACTTTTGGAAAGTGCCCAGAATGGTGCCACAATAACGGATACTGAAATTAAGGAACAAGTTGATACCATCATGTTTGAGGGTCACGATACAACGGCTGCGGGTTCATCATTTTTCCTCTCCTTAATGGGTATACATCAGGGTATACAGGATCGTGTTATTGAGGAGTTGGATGAAATTTTCCAAGGTTCCGATAGAAATTGTACCTTCCAAGATACATTGGAAATGAAATATTTGGAAAGATGTCTTATGGAAACACTGAGAATGTATCCGCCAGTACCGTTAATTGCCAGAGAATTACAGGAAGATTTGAAATTGGCCTCCAATGGTTATGTTATACCAAGAGGTGCCACCATTACAGTGGCCACCATTAAATTACATCGTAATCCTTTGGTCTACAAGAATCCGAATATCTTTGATCCAGATAACTTTTTGCCCGAACGTCAAGCCAATCGTCATTATTATGCCTTTGTACCATTCTCAGCTGGACCAAGAAGTTGTGTGGGTGAGTTCAGAATATTCCTCGTAGCCATAAAAATCAAATCAAAATTAATTGTAAATAATTGTTGTTTTTTCACAGGTCGCAAATATGCCATGTTAAAATTGAAAATTTTACTTTCCACCATCCTACGAAACTATCGTGTCCATTCCGATTTAACTGAAGAAGATTTCCGGTTGCAAGCTGATATCATATTGAAACGTGAAGAGGGATTCCGTGTTCGTTTGGAACCACGCAAGCCTCATGCCTTCAAAAAATCCACCCAGACTAATAGCACAACACAAGCAACAGCAGCAGCGACATCAGCAGCTATTTAGATTTTTAATAATCAATATAGATTTTTCCTTTTCCGTTTACTGTTTTTTATATATAAAAATATTTCATTTCATTGAAAATAATAATATTTTTTTTATTTTATTACTTAATAATTGTTTTTATTCTTTGATTCCTTTTTTTAATTATTAAGAAATGGTCCAATTGTGGGAATATATTTTTGTTTGTCATAATAAATGTTAACGATCTTTTGAAAATGAAAATGTATTTTTTATTAGTTTAATATATAATAATATTTTGTATTAAAAGAAATAAGAGAGATATTGTGAAATAAAATATACAAATTATAAATAAATTAAAAAATCTTTACAAGTTTTTAAAATAGGCTCCTTTCGCAGTAATGACCTTCGTACTGAACATTAAAAATATTCCAATTTAAATAAGTTTGCAAGAATTTATGAATAAAACTTTAAAAGTATAACCGATGTCCTCCAGAACGCACTGTTATGTCGCACCCGGCATGTGGCAATGGTCCACATAACATGCAACACTTCTTAAACATCCCAGCCAAGCCCAATAACCAACCCCACCTTCACTACGGACACAACTAGTACATTACATGGACAGATGAACTGAAGCCTCTCCCTAAACGCAACACTTCTTCAACTTCCCTGCCAAACCCAATAACCTAACCCCATCTTCACAATGGACACAACTACAACAGCTTTTTTGAACCCGGAGTTCGAAGCAGATTCTGAATAGAAGAAAAATTTACAGCAATAAAAGCTGTTACAACATTTGTGAAAGGTTAAATGTCCACATAACTGATTTGGTACATTTCTTCAATGAAGATATTCGCCAATAATTTACAGCCACTCTGTTTACCACATGGACAGCTCAAATAACGTCTTTCCCTAAACATCATGATCGATTCCAACCTCATCCTACCCCAAAATTTTGAGGATAAAGTCCGATAGCTTATTGAAGTCGTCCACACAATCCACCGCTATTTGCGATAAGATGAGATGCGAAGCTGGCATAAGTTAATGTCGCTTACTCATCTGTCTTCGGAATCTCTTCGAATATAGCCGATAAAGATTGCTACATTTTTTTAAACCTGGAAACAGGGGAGTCAGAACCAGAATAACAACAGACAAATAAGATAAGATACGTTGCATCAGTTCAATTGACCTTCCTAAACCTACTCAACTGCCACGAAATTCCCAATGGGCGCAGCTCACTCAGGTTACTACATTTTTCAATTTGGAGGTATAGGAACCAGAACCAGACAATTCATAACTAGTACTATGTATTTTGTTGCTACAAGAACAGCGACAGAGATTGATAAATAATCGATCGATTCTGTTTAATCCTCAAAAAATAATTTAAAATGTCGTAAAGATCGGACGGGCTAAACTTTTATGCCCTCCAATATTGAGTGGACATTCAAAAATATCTAAAAATGTATTGTGATTATTATATGGATATGATAAATAGCTGCCGAAACAAAATACAAAGCTACAAGCACTCAGGTTGGAAAACTGGACTAGGGCCTTCAAAATACCGGGTATGACGCGTGACCTTGGTATTGAATCTATGTAGGAACATGGACTAATGTTGAAATTTGCTGTGAGGAAGTTGTGTAGCCATCAAGGTCCCGGAATGTCAAAGTACATCCACTTCATAATGCCCAAATATAGTCACATCGGTTGAAAAAATACCTAGGAGAACAAAATACCTACGAAAGTGCCAATAATCGATTTTTATTATTTCCAGTAGGAAAGTTTGCACCCAATGAAAACTCAAAACATGTGAATAGAGAAAACTCTGTTGAAAAATATGTCGGAAATCCTTAAAATAACGAAAATTAGGGGTGCCATTATATGGGAGCCATACATGATCATGCAACGATATTGGTAATTTCTAATTTGAAAGATGTGCCACCCAATGAGAACCAAAAATATATAATTTCATCCCATTCGTTGAATCAGACCAAACCAAAACCTTGGTTTGGCTGTGTAGAAACCAGAACGTAGGCCGCGAGATTTTAAAATCCATCCACTTCGTTGTACCAAAATATAGTCACATAGGTTGTAAAATGTACCTAGGAACACCAAATATCTACCAAGGGGCTCGATCTTTGTAGAGGAACTGCTATAGCCAAAAATCGATCGATTTTTATACCCTACACAACTATGTTGTCATGGTATTATAGCTTTGTGCAGCCACAAGAGGTTGTAACGCCGCGAAATATTGGTCTAGACCCACCTTTAAGTATACCGATCGTCATATCTCGACTAACTGAGTCGATCTAGACATGTGTGTCCGTCTGTCCAAAGAGGACTGGTTGGCCTTTAAATGGATACCAATTATATTGTCGTAGGAACTCGGATGTGGAAGTTACACTTTAATATTTATAGGTGCATACGTATTGATGTATTATTTAGTAACCCATTACCAAACTAGCGCATGAGGATCCAGGTGTGGTCAAGGACAACGCCTATAATTTTCGGTTATGATCAGATAATAATATTGGGATGAAGTGTACCCACAATTTTGTTTTTTTAGAGTCTATCTATAGGCCACAATTGAAAGCCGAACATCACAACACAACCACGATGAAGGGTTTCTGGACAAGTAATTAGAAGGGCTGTACTGAATATCAGAATATAGAACCACAGAAAGTTTTATTTTCGTGGAAGTTGTGTAGGGTATTGGCGGCCCGCCCGTTTCTTGGAAATTTAAGCCAATTTATAATTCATGTGGCCAATTTAAAGTTAATTACAAAGATTCCACCTTATTTCATAGCTACTCAGTATTTCTATTTCTCACATGAGTAGAAATTTTAAATTTGTATGCAAATAAAAAGGAAATAATTTCATATAAGAAATCCCCGCTTATAAGAATGAATTTCTCGAATTTTGAATGTTCGTATATCCGTTGTCTACTGTAACAAAAATTTAATCTATAATCCTTTACATTAATTCTGGATAATAATATTTATTTCAATAGGAAAAGTTGAATACACCCATATTTCTCTACCAAAATTAACAGTATAAAGAATACACTTCAGAAAAGTGTAAAATGAGTTACAGAAATGCCCGGTTTCTACTGTGTATCAAACACAAGCCAGAAGAGGCCAGAATGCTTCTTGCACAATTCTGAAAAGAGCCACAGTTTTGAAAAATTCTAATCATGACATAGGTACAATGAGGAAGATCTCTATATCTACATATTATTTTTTTATTTAAAAAAAAAAAAAATACTTTATACTCAAATTTGTTTACTATTTAAATCATACGAAACGAAAATAAACCACACCAAGGTAGATATATAAGGTAGCCGCATCGGCGAATTGGGAACATGATATGTCAACATTGTTAACAAGGCGAAAAATAACTGATTCGCCGTGACATACAAAACTTGAAGCAAATTAAATTCAACCAATCAGAATTCACCATTTTGAAATAATAGTAAAAATATTTGTTTACTTTTTGAAAAATTTTGAAATTGTAAATGCTGGTCCAAATATAAGATTTGTGAATGAAAATTAAATCAACTTCATAGTATGGGAATGGTACAAGACGTGACCCATTTTGCTGTTGTTTTAATGACCTCTATGGACTTCAATTGAAATTTAGAAAATAGTAAATAAACATAAAGGCATACAAAACGTGTTTTAGTGTCCACTTCTTCAAAGGAAATCCAACAAAATTGAATTTCACCCAGAACCACATAATTATATGGATTTTATTCCAAAAGATGATATTGAAAACATAATTTTGTCTATCTTTTGGAATAGGCCTCATATAATATATGGTTAAGACCTTTTCTTATATTATCTACAAAGATATATCGAATACCAAAATCCCGAAAGGTTACCCAAGCCAACATTATGAAAAGAATACCAAACGGCCTTCTTTTAGAGAACAAAATAAGTTTCTTTCATCTTAGATTATTAGGTATATTAACAAAACAATAATGGGGCGTGTTACAGAAACCCAAAAATATATGTCCAATAAATTAATCGAAGAAAAACATATAATCGTTGACAAATCTTCTATAAATAGGACACATTCACAGGCCTTCTCTTCTGGTTAGGGGACCTTTTCTGCAGCTTGAACCCATCTCTCCTTGCTAAATTCTGACTTTCTTCTAATTAAATTCGACAGGAACGTGGCCTCTTATAGATATGAGATCTAATCGTCTGAAAAGTTATGATTCCATCCCGAAATCTTCTTTACGGCCATATGGT
>NW_026876642.1:0-19988 GCF_032173495.1 Musca vetustissima
TCAACTCAATATCTTCTCCGCATATAGGAAATCTTCAAAATTGCTTTTCAAATCCAAAGGAATGGAATCACTACAACAACGTCATCCTCGTGAGAAAAATAAATTGGCCTCATATCGCAAACTTTAATGTTGTTATCTTGCAATAAATTTACGTTTTTAACGGCAATACAAGGTCGATGGCACAACAACCATTCACCTTTCACCCACTTAAGGTAAGGTAATGTGCTTTTTTACACCAAATGCTCGCGCACACCCTCACACACACACCTACACCAACAACATCATATGTGTATCATAAATTTATATGTTTGTATCTAGTTTGAAACTTTATTGGATAGTTTGAACAAAGAAGTGTTTTCCACAAAAATAATCTCAAAACTTGCTATCCTCTATTCCTTTAACGTCGTCGTCATTCGAAACATTAGCCTTTATAGCTATAATTTGGTCGAGAATCACGAATGGGACAATGTAATAAAGTTATATTCTGTGATAGTATGGAATGGGATGATATGTTGGGAATAGCTTCTGATAACCCTCACATAGTCATTTGCTCATCTAAATGTAATAACTAACAGATTTATTCATAGCTGTGTAGACCTTGGGGTATTTTATTTAAGGATGTCCCCTGAGAACACATGTGGTTGTCAAATATGTTGACTTTTATAATGGTTGTAATTTTGTAATTTATGATTGATAATATCTAATGTTCATTAAAAAACAACAAGAAATGAATAAAATAGGCTGAATTAAAGTTATAGATTAGATTAGGTAAGAGATTAAAGTAAAGAATTTTTTTGTTTTTTGTTTTTTTGTGTAGAAACTGTAAACATAATTACACGAGTACATGAGGGTGGGTCGATAGACACAAGGACGTACGCAGGGGGGCGTGCCCCCTGAATTCCATTTTTTCACAGTAAATGTATGTTTGCAACAGCGATTTTTTTCATTTTGTACAACTGGCCAAACTCGACCTAATTCAGTACGCTGTCCATAAAATCGGACGAAACTATATACGGAATCTAGATTTAATTTGGTTAAATCGGAGGAAAATAAATATGGGAGCTATATCTAAATCCGAACCGATTTTCACGGAGCTTAGTACACTTCATTCTAGACTCAATTTCGTGCAAATAGAAAGATAAATAAGGACTTTGGTACACCATTTATATAAAATCGGACGAAAATATATATGGGAGTTATATCTAAATCATTTCAGAATCAATTTAGTACGCCGTGCCATATTTCGTGCAAATCGAAAGATATACCGGGGTTTTTGGTACACCATTTACATTAAATCGGACAAAAATATATATGTGACCTATATCTACATCTGAAACAATTTTCACGAAACTTAGCACTCATCAATCTATATAGGGACATTGGTACACCATTTACATTACATCGGACGAAAATATATATGGAAGCTCTATCTAAATCTGATTTGATTTTCAGGAAATTCAACACACATCATTTTCGATTTATCTCAGTACGCTTTGCTAAATTTCGTACAAACTTTGCTACACATTAACATTAAATCGGACGAAAATATATATGTGAGCTGTATCTACATCTGAACTTATTTTCTTGAAACGTAGCACACATCATTCTAGATGCTATGCTAAATTTCGTGCACATCGAAAGATATATAGAGACATTGGTACACCATTTACACTAAATCGGACGAAATTATATATGTGAGCTATATTTAATTCTGAAACGATTTTCAGGAATCTTAACACACTTCATTCTAGACTTAATTCAATACGTTATGCCAAATTTTGTGCAAATAGAAAGAAGTATGGTACACCATTTACATTAAATCGGACGAAGATATATATTGGAGCTATATCCAAATTTGAACCGATTTTTAGGGAACTTAACGCACATAATGTTAGACTTTGGTACACCATACACATTAAATTGGACGAAAATATACCTATATCTAAATCTGAACCGGGGTTTTCCAATTGCAATACGCTTTGTCCTTTGGCCAAATACATGATCTGTGCCAAAATTCATTTAATTCGGATCATAAATGCGACCTGTTCTTTGTTCACAAAAATACATGGACGGACAGACAGACGGACATGCATAAATCGGCTCAGAAAGTGATTCTATGCTTATTCTCAAAAGGAGCCGTGGGTCTGTCTGGATTCCTTTTGCCTGTCACAAACATATGCACAACGACGTAATACCCTGTACCACAGTGTCGTGAAGGGTATACAAATTTAGAAGTACTCTGGTCTTCTCTTGATGGTGACACAATAAAGAGAGTTGTTACGATTCTCACATGAAATTTTAGTAAGATATTCTTTAGAAATTGTAGTTAAATAAAACAAGGGGAAAAGGTGTTACGTTCGGCCGGGCCTAACTTTGAATACCAATACGTATACCAAATACAAATTTCAGCAATTTTTAATGGAGATTTGTCCTAAAATCGAAAACCCCAAAATGTGGATCGATTTTGTCGATATGAGGCCAAAAATGTAAACCAATTTGTAATGGATATTTATACCCTCAGCCTTATGGCTAATGAGGGTGTTTACACTTTGATACAGGGAAAATGTGCCTCATCAAAATATTGTTTCTAGACCCCATGTTTCTTTTTTTGATTTCATTCAAACTTAGTGCAAAATCGAAGATGGGGAATATCGGTCCACTCCTTCTGGAACCTCCACACAGGGGCTGGGTCTAAATGCAGATATAGTTCATTATCGAACCTTACGTTCTAAATTTTTATCTCGCTATCCTCCGCAGGTTAAATGATTACAACAGAGTCTTAGAACCAAACTCAAAACGCGGAACAAATCAAATAATTATTTTAATATAAAAAACGGGGGTTATATGGGGACTACTACAAAAAGGGGGCGAATATTAATAATTTTTGGTAGGGAGATTTGTTACCCTATATGACTACAAAATACCAAATTGCAGCAAATTCGGATGAAAAACGCGCTCAAGGACCCCAAAATACCGAAAATTGGGGGGTACCCTTATATGGGGGCTATCCGAAAAAATGGACCTATAATCATAATTTTTTGTGGAGAGATTTGGTGCCTATTAAAAACTCAAAATAATAATTACAGCTAATTCGGCAGAAAAATAGATCAAAACCCCCCAAAATGCTGAAAATTAGGAGGTACCGTTATATGGGGGCTACCAGAAAAAGTGGACCTATATAATTTTTGTGGAGAATTTAGTACCCAATAAGAACCCAATGTACCAAATTTCAGCAAAATCGGTTAAAAAACGCGCTCAAGAACTTCAAAATATGGGGGTACCCTTATATGAGAGCTATGCCTAAACGTGGACCGATAAAGCCCATCTTTGAACTTGACCTGCCTGCAGACAAAAGACGACTCTATGCAAAATTTTGGCGATCTATCTCAATTCGTTTAGACGCTAGAGTGATTACAACAGACAGACAGACGGACATGGCTATATCGTCAATTTTACGTTGATCAAGAAAATATATACATTATAGGGTCGGAAATGATTATTTCGATGAGTTACAAACGAAAAAAAAATATACCCTCCATGCAGAAGTCAATTATATACTTTGTGCAAAATTTCGTGTCAATCTGACAAACATTGAGAGTTTAATTGGGCGAAGGTATATATATATATTAACCTGAACCTATTTTAGAAAACATAAAACAAATCAAGATGTAATAACTTCAATACATTGGGCAAAATTTTGTACCAATTGACATATTTTTGAGTTTTTAATGTACCTATTTATTATAATCAGGCGAAAATATTAGTTTGGGGAAAAATAAATCCATTATTTTTTTCGGTATGTGGGTGTACTGATAGATTTTTCGTAAAGTATCGATCAAATAATTTCAGATATATGCCCGTTGAAGGGAACAAATATTTTGCACCGCGTATAGATAGGTCGGTCGTCGAAAATGTCAATAAAATCGGCTGGAGCTAAAAATCGACAAAAATTCTTTTAAAACATTTACAATTGACCAGAAATGTCCAGAATTGGCCAAAAGGAGAGATGTCGTGTTCCACCAGGACATCGTTAGGCCACACACATCTACAGTGACTCGCCAAACACTTCGGGAGCTTGATTGGGAAGTTTTAATGCATCCCCCATACAGTCCGGACCTGGCACCAAGCGATTATCATCTTTTTCTTGCATTGCAAAATTTCTTTAATGATAAAAAAAATTGCTATCTAGGGACGATTGCTAAAATCGACTACTAGAGTTTTTACAAAATAGAGAGCAGGATTTCTATGAGAGAGGCATTATGAAGTTACCTTCAAAATGGCAACAAATCATACAACAACACGGTGCATATTTGACTCAAATCGGACATTCCGAATCATGTTAAATAAAGTCCTAATTAAAAAAATCATAAAAAATAATGGATTTCTTTTTCCCGAACCTAATATATCTAACTTGGAACAGATTTCTACGAAAGCGGTCAGAGATATTAACTTCAATATGTGTTGCAAATTCCTTGACAGTCGGCATAAATTTGGTTTTTAAAATTGTGCGAAACTATATAAGGGTGCTTTATCAAAATCCGAACCGAATCTGTATAAGTCAATCTGTACTTAATTCAGATTCCTTATGACAGTACGGTTGTTCCATAAGCCGAGCTTAAAAAAAATTCCAGGCGCGTCGGTTTTGTGCGCATTTCATCCAATTTGAAAGACCATTTTCCGAGATGTTGTCTTCTACTTGATCATTCCATCGGATTCGTGGCCTTCCACTTCTGCGTGAAGCATCACTTGGCTCGCTTCCATTCGTCATCCATTCTCACAAGATGGCCTAGACAAAGTAGTCGCTGCTGCTCGATCCGTCTGACTATGTCGATGTCCGTAAGTAGATGGTATAGATCATGGTTCATTTGATGGCGATATTCACCATAGAAGCAGATCGGCCCATAGATATTCCGGAGAATTTTTCTCTCAAACACTACAAGAGTTACCTCAGGGCTGTCGACTGCTGCCGCGAAGTCAATCAATTTTTTGCTGCCGCGAAGTCAATCAACCTCACGCCGTTTTCGGATGTTTCTTCATGGAGACTGAATTTTTCGACGGTGGGACCGAAAATATTTTCCCTTCCGATTTTTGCATTAAAATCTCCTAGAAAAATTTTAATGTCATGACCAGGGCAGGGGCCATATGCAGTTTCTAGGCACTCGTAAAAATGTCTTTGGTCTGTTCATCTCTGTCTTCCGTCGGAGCATGAACGCAAACAAGACTTTATACGGATTATATATATACGGATAAACTTCGCTTTTATACGGATTATATAAATTCGCTCATCTACTGGAGTGAATCTGGAGAGGAGGTTTTTTGTGCTCCTATTAACCATAAATACCCAGCCAAATTCATGACTCGTTTCATGGCAGCTATAATACATGGCGTAAACATCTGATTTACTTACGCCAGTCCCTTTCCATCGCATTTCCAGTAAGGCAATAATATCGGCTTTGTACTTTTTGAGCGCATCCGCCAAAGCGAAAACTTCGCCTGTTCTGTACAACGTGAGCATATTCCAAGTGCATATTCGCAAATCGTTGTTCTTTATTAACATTGTGGGGTTTGGTTTTCTTTTTCGTTGCTTTTTCATAGTAAAAGGGGTTTTCCAAGTGTGGGCTACTTACCCGACGCCTTAACCGATTTTGTTATAGTTCTTATGAGTGAAATCGCGGAACATATCAGCTCACTATTTCAATGGATGATAGAAATATTGACATCGCGGGGAGGTCAGTGTGCAAAAATCAGTATGCTATAGAAAATTTTGTCCCAATCGGATAAATTTTGGTAGTTTGGTGCACCATTTAAATAATATCGGAAGAAAAACTGTATGGGAGCTATATCTAAATCTGAGCCGGTTTTCACCAATTTGAATATGGTTAGTCCTTGAGCCAAATAGGAAAGTTGTGCCAAATTTCATTCAAATCGGATCTTAAATGCGACAATAATAAATGTAAACCTCAAAAGCAACTACGGGTCATATTAAAGAAAAGGGAAATTTAATCCTCAATTTAAACATCACGAGATGTTCCCCACAGTGTGGGGAAGGGTATAAGGAGGCATCTGAATTCCTGGATATATGCAATCCAGGCAGGTAATACCCAAGGTAAATGATCCGGATCAGCATATTTCCTTGGAAAAGCTTTGCTGTTCAGCTGTCAACACCTTTAGTATGACATTGAGGTGGTAATTGTCCCGGCCTACCTTCTATAAGAATCTGTATTCATTGCAGGTTTCACAGTTATTAACAGACTTCCGTGTTCCAGGTAAACCGACAATTATTTCTTCCATAAGACAGCAAATTTGAGCTATAGTTAGGTTATTATTAAACATTCGGTCGTGTTGAGGACCTCTAAATAACCACAATTTCACCTCTAGCGCCGACGGAAAACAGCTGAGTTGTCTGTAGTTTGCATAACCGATACTTGATAACATGTCAGTAGCAAAGAGAAACCAGTAAGGAAAGAAGTAAAGTCGAACGGGGCCGACTATATGATACCCTTCACCACTATGGGTATAATAAACGAATCCATCCTAACAGAAGGGCCATTAACATGAACTTGGATGAACTAAAATATGTGACCTTTATCTAAATGTGAACCGAATTAGATTAATCCATAAACATGTCATTCGTTTGTTACAACGGGACAAAATTATGTAAATCGATTTAAGGGAACCCCACCCATTCTCGATTTAAATTTTTTAAAGATTTTCAATGGGCTGGTAAATCAATACCAATGCTTGTTAAGGTCTGTAACTTTGCACATATATATTTGAAGATTTAAAAGAGAAGAATAATAATTTACAAAAAAAAATTGTTATTTTCGATGGCGGGCATGATAACTCCTCACTGGAACATCGGAATCCGAAAATTTCAACGGTGTTAGAAAGAGTACATGTCTGGCTCTCGTATTAACTAGGATAATTGACTTCGCTCTAAAATTAACAAAATGGCGAACCTTTGAAAAAATATATTTGGAAAATCGCCGATTTTTGACCACAAACTAAGTAAAAAAATAGGGAAGATCTTCACCGATTGGCTTTGTCCTAGTTCATACGACAGCTATACACTCACAGAGAAACGTGTAAAAATTTGGAATCGATTGGGTTATTAGTTTTTGAGTTATCGTGCCCGCCATTCGCAAAAGAGAAAAAACGCGTTTAAAGTTTGAGAAGCCCTTTAGCCGTCACTTGATGCTGACACAATAAATCGGCTATATCTTCAAGAGTTCTTGAGATTTTCACTTGAAATTTTGTAGAGACATTCTTGAATTAGTGTAGAATCGAATTAAATCAAAAAAAAAAAAAAAAAAAATTGACCCCGAGAAAGGGGGGGGGTCCCCTTAAAGCAAATATCAAAAATATATGTACGTTGTACAAAATTTCATATCAATATTACAAACATAAGGAGTTCGTTGCACCATGTACTTAAAAGCGGATGAAAATATATATGGAAGCTACATCCAAATATGAACTGATTTCAACGAAACTTGTCACAGGTTAGGTTGTACTAACTTCAGCAGGTTTTGTTCCTAATGACCATATTTTGGGTCCTACTTAAAATCGGACGAACATATATATGAGAGCTATATCTAAACCTGAACCGATTTTCAAAATTTTCAATACACATCATTCTACACTCAATTCAGTATGCTATGGCAAATTTCATGCAAATTGAAGGATATATTGGGACTTTGGTGAACCATTTACATTAAATCGGTCGAGAATACACATGGGATCTATATCCAAATCTGAACCGATTTTTAAGAACTTTTACACACATAATTCTAGACACAATTCAGTACGCTATGCCAAATTTCGTGCAAATCGGAAGATATATAGAGACTTTGGCATACCATTTACCTAAAATCGGACGAACAAAATATGGGAGCTATATCTAAATCTGAACCGATTTTCACGAAACTTAGCACACATCATTCTTATTTCAGTACTCTGTTCCAAATTTCGTGCATATCGAAAGATATATAGGTACTTTGGTGCCCCGTTTACCTTAAATCGGACGAACAAAATATGGGAGCTATATCAAAATCTGAACCGATTTTCACGAAACTTAGCGCACATCATTCTGGACCTAATTCAGTACGCTATGGCAAATTTCATGGAAATCTAAGGACAAATAGGGATTTTGGTGCACCATTTACCTTAAATCAGACGAAACTATATATGGGGGCTATATCCAAATCTGACCCGATTTCCTTGAAACTTGGCACAAATCATTCTGGACCCAATTCGGTACCCTATGCCAAATTTCATGCAAATCCAAGGATATACAGAGACTTTGGAGACCCATTTACCTTAAATCGGAAGAAAATATATAGGGGCGCTATATCTAAATCTGGACCGATTTTCACGAAACTTAGCACACATCATTCTGGACCTAATTCAGTACTCTATGCCAAATTTCGTGCAAATCGGATGATATATAGGGACTTTGGGGCACCATTTACCTTAAATCGGACGAAACTATATATGGGAGCTATATCTAAATCTGAACCGATTTTCTCGAAACTAAGCACAAATCATTCTGGACTTAATTCACTACTCTGTTCCAAATTTCATGCAAATCGAATGATATGTAGGGATTTCGGTGCACCATTTCCCTTAAATCGGACGAAACTATATATGGGAGCTATATCTAAATCTGAACCGATTTTTCCCAATTTCAATAGGGTTCGTCCTAGGGCCAAATAAGTGACCTATGCCAAATTTCATCCAATTCGGATAATAAATGCGACCTGTACTTTGTTTAAAATTTAACATCTACAGACGGACAGACGGACGGACATGCATAAATCGACTCAGAAAGTGATTCTATGCATATTCTCAAAAGGAACCATGTGTCTATCTCGTTTCCTTTTGCCTGTTACAAACATATGCACAAAGACATAATACCGTGTACCACAGTGTGGTGAAGGGTATAAAAATATCTCCTGTTGTTTGTCTTTTACAATATATTTGTAAGACGTTCGAGGAATCTATCGATCTTATTATTGTTAACCATAACCATAATTAAAATATCTGGGGAAGTTCTTATCCATTATATCTTACATATAAACTTTTTCCCAACTGATATTGGAAACGCCGTGACATGTCTTCAGACAATTCTACTCGATCAAAATTTTAATATTTAATGTAAGAAACACAAAAGAATAATAAATAAAACAAAAAATAAAACGCGAACACATTTCAAAATTTAGGCAGGTATTCAGAGTTTAATTCCATTTCAGTTCACTTGTTGTTTTCTTATTTTCTTTGTCACATTAAACTTATATTGAAAATAAAACAAGAACGAACTCTATCACACGTATTGAACAAACACACTCACGTACCGAAACACAGTGAAATAATAAAAAAGACAATTTCAATTCAATTGTAAATTTTATTTTATATTCATAGAATGTGCGACATTACGAGTTAGTTGCCACCATCATCATCGTCGTCGTCAGGAGCATCCGCACTAACGGCAATATCGCCATCATCCAGCATTCACATGCCATTATTGTCTTTCATTTGTGCTGGGTGCTGCATCTGGTCTGTATGTAGCATGTATGCGTGTGTGTGTGTGTCTGTAATTGTGTCGGTGTTAAAGTTTCACAGCGAGTTAAACAAATGCTTAAGTTGCCATAAACTTGGATCAGAGACTATTGACTGAAAGAATACAAATACTGTGTCATAGTGGTAACTAGTTATTGCATTTTGCTATTATTTTGAACGGAACTCAAGTGAAAATATTTGTGTTGATTTACAAGAACACTTTTCAATATATTTTTGGAAATTTTTTGAAGTAAATAAAATATACCAAAATATACCTTAAGGCGTTAAATCGCTCCATACAGGCGGCCCGAAAGTAAAATGAAATGATAATGGAACTCGGCCCATACAGCTGTGATATTTCTATACCCTCCACCATAGTATGGAGGGAATATAAAGTTTGTTTTTCCGTTTGTAACTCATTTTAATTTGCATAGAGTCTTCTGCAGGAAGGTCTACTTCGAAGATAGGTTATTAAATTTGGTACATTGGGTTCTTATTCGGTACTAAATTTCCCCCAATAAAAACTATAAATATAGGCCCAATTTTTCTGGTAGCCCCCATATAACAGTACCTCCTTTTTTCCGTGTATTGTGAATTGTGAGCGTATTTTTCGACCGAGTTGGCTGTAATTTAGTACTTTGTCTTTTTATTGAATAGCAAATCTCTCCACAAAAAAATACCGGCCCGCATTTAGGCCTATCCCCCATATAATAATACTTTCTGATTTTCGTTCTTTTTAACATTTAGCATGAAATAAAATTTTTGGTGTAGTTATACCTTTTGATATGTTCCCTATATTTTCATTTCAAGTAATTATCAGCACACCTATGGTGGGGAGTAACCAAAGTTCGGTCCGGACGAACTTAAAGCCTTTTTCACTTATTTATATTAAAGTAGTTAGATGATTTGTACCGAGTTTTGGGTTTGATTATAAGACTCTGTTGTAATCGTTTTACCTGCGGAGGATATCAAGATAAAAAAACTAGAACGTAAGGTTCGAGAATGAACTATATCGGACCACATTTAACCCTAGATCCATGGTACCTTTTGAGAATATGTATATATATTCACTTTCGGAGTCGATTTATGCATGTTCGTATATTCGTACATGTATTTTTGTGAACAAAGTACCGGTAGCATTTATGATGCGATCTGGATGATATTTTGCACAGGTCACTTATTTCACCCAGGGATTTAGATATAGCCCCCATATATTGTTTCGTCCGATTTTATGTAAATGAAGCACCATACTGCCATTATTTGTCCGATCGAGACAAACTTTTGCACATCGAACTGAATTATATCGAGATTAATGTATGCGAAGTTTTGTTGGAATCGGTTTACATTTAGATATAGCTCCCATTTATAGTTTTGTCCGATTTTATGTAAATGGAGCACAATACAGCAAATGTTTGTCCGACTGGTTGACGTTCCTGAAGTTTTGTTGTAATCGGTGCAGATTTAGATATAGCTCCCATATACAGTTTCTTCCGATTTTACGTAAATGGAGCACCATACTGCCAATGTTTGCCAATGGATGACATCCGTGGAGTTTTGTTGAAATAGGTTCAGATTTTAATAAAGCTCACATATGTCACTTTACATGACATATATAGCATAGCGTATTGGATCGTTTCAGGTTCAGATATAGCTTCCATGTATATTTTCATACTATTTCATCTAAGATTGTTTTAAATAACTAAAGTTTGTCCGATTAAGACGAATTTATACACAATGTACCAAATGAAACCTAGTATAACGTGTATTGGATTTTGTGTCGAACTACATTTTGGATAACTCACTGCAAATGGTTGCTCAAATACGTCGATATTTATATAGTACTATACATATTTTGCTCGATTTCATACAATTGATTGACATTCAATTTCATTCATTTCAGAATGGTATGTGTTGTTTTTAAAGTCGGACTGGGCCGACTATATGATACCATTCACCACTTTGTGTATATTCTACATATGTATCCTAGCACACGTCGCCTGTTTGAAGGAATCGAATCGAAAGAACTTAAATATGTGATCTTTATCTAAATCTAAACCGACTAACATCAATCCCTACACATGTCATTCTGCAACCAATGCTAAATTTTGTAAATTGATTTAAAGCAAATTTGACATCTTGATATCCTGCAGGGCTTAAAACTTAGTACGCTATGCCAAATTTCGTGCAAATCAAATGATTTTCAGGGATGTTGGTGCATTATTTACCTAAAATCGGGCGAACCTATATATAACAGCTATATCTAAATATGAACCGATTTTCAGAAAACTTCACACATATCATTCTAGACCTAATTCATTACGCTGTGCCAAATTTCGTGAAAATCGAAAGATATATAGGGACTTTGGTGCACCAATTACATTTAATCGGACGAAAATATATATGGGAGCTATATCCAAATCTTAACCGATTTTCAGGAAACTTAACACACATCATTCTAGGCCTAATTTATTACGCTGTGCCAAATTTTGTGCAAATTGAGCGATAAATAGGGACTTTGGTGCACCATTTACATAAAATCGGACAAATATATATATATATATATATATTGGAGCTATATCTAAATCTGAACCGATTTTCAGGAAACTTAGCACACAACATTCTAGGCCTAATTCATTACTCTGTGCCAAATTTCGTGAGAATCGAAATGTATATAGAGACTTTGGTGCACCATTTACTTTAAATCAGACGAAAATATATATGGGAGCTATATCTAAATTTGAACCGATTTTCAGGAAAATTAACACATATCATTCTAGAACTAATTCATTACGCTGTGCCAAATTGCGTGCAAATCGAGAGATATGTAGGGGACTTGGTGAACCATTTACATAAATTCGGACGAACATATATATGGGAGCTATATCTAAATCTGAACCGATTTTTCCCAATTTCAACAAGGTTCGTGACCTGTCTCAAATTTCATCCAAATCGGTTCATAAATGCGACCTGTACTTTGTTCGCAAAAATACATGGACGGACGGACAGATGGACATGCGTAAATCGACTCAGAAAGTGATTCTATGCATATTCTCAAAAAGGAACCATGTGTATATCTCGTTTCCGTTTGCCTGTTACAAACATATGCACAAAGACATAGTACCCTGTACCACATTGTGGTGAAGGGTGTAAAAAATATATATTCTTGAAAATAACTGTATATTGTGATAATATTTAACAAATGACGTTTACTACATTTTCAGCCTGTTTTTGTAAAATTCTAAACGAACGAATTCGAGTGACTTACGACCAAACTCCTTGGTTTTGAAAAATATGTCATTTATTTTTGTTTTGAATCAAGAAACATTTTTTTACATAAATAAAGGTTTGGTAGCAATTCGTTCGAATTGGTTCGTTTCGAATTTGCAAAAACAGGCTGTTATACCTTTTATACAGCTATATGACGTATTCGACGTTTAAACCTTTTTGACAGATCATCCCTGAAGTCTATTCTATCTACAGGCTATTGTATGTACCCAAAGTGGTGAAGGGTCGGTACAGTCGACCAAACTTCGTGTAAATCGAACAAACATAGGCCCTTTGGTGCACAATTTATGTAAAATCGAAACATAATATTATAAGTCTTATACCAAAATCTGAACACGTAATTTTTCCCTCAATTGCATTCGTTATGCAAAATTTTGCTCAATCGGACAAATATAGGGAGTTTGGTGTATCACTCACAAAAAATCGGAAGAATCCATATATGGGAGCTATATCTAAAGCAGATGCGATCTGTACTTTGTTTACAAAAATACATGGACGGACGGACGGACATGCGCAAATCGACTCAGAAAGTGATTATATGCGTATTCTTAAAAGGAACCATGGGTCTTTCTTGATTCCTTTTGCCTATTACAAACATATGCACGAAGAAATAATACCCTGTACCACAGTGTCGTGAAGGGTATAAAAATACCGAAATGTTAGGGGTACGTTTATATGGGGACAAAAAATTTGACAATATTGATCATATTTGTCTAAAAAAAAAAACAACATACCACATTGTCAATTCGATCGAAGAAATTTGCATTCTTTCATCCAGAAATATATAAACTGGTAAATTTGAAAGTGCATCCAAGAGGAGTGGTTCATTTTAAATTGATACTAATTATATTAATGAGTGTACTCGGATATGGGAGCAATAAATAAATAGTAACATGGGACTACGTATTCAAATATTGTTTAGGCGGGGCACGACATATGAGATGACATAGGGTTAAATTGTAAAAAAAATCCAGAAATAAATAAAAATTTTAAAAATGTGCTGCGTGCTAAATCATTTTTTGGTGCTAAACTAGTTTAAGAAGGACTTAATCTAGCACTAAAAGTGCACTAAAAGTTCAGATTGGTAATACTTCTGTTGTGTACTACGTTGCGTATAATTGATAACAATGCCCCAATTTTATACCAACATGTAAATCATACACCACCATGGACTTTATAAATAGTGATGCTGCCCTAAATCAATATTTCTGCAAACAAAACAATATCTTCCTTTATTCCATTTCAATAATTTGATCAACAAATCACTGTGCCTATGACAAATAGAGAACAAAGCATTTTGCAAAGTTAAATCCAATGTACGTGTGCAGGAAAATGTACTTACTTAGCGGGATTTGATGCTTAAACTTTTTCTCAGCCGTTAAATCGTAAATTTCGCAAAAAACGAAGGCAAACGTAAATATACATACACAAACACACTGATTTACACTGATGTGACTGACTGCTGGGCTACAAATCCCAGCTACAAACGAACAAGAAAAAGACAAAAGGACACAGAAAACCTCCTTGGATATAAGCACACACAAACACATACACACAAAGAAAAAAAGATGGAAAACTTTGAAGCGCCTACGTGACGCAAAAGATTTAAACTTCTTTTAGTCGTTGTTTTTTTCTGTGTTCCTTGACATACTCAGTTAGCTGCTTGAGTCCCACTCCTACCATGTTAAGAAATGTTTTTGCTGTCACCTCTTGCTCACCTCTATTGCTTTCTAAGGGGTTTAGTTTTTTCCCTCGATTTTGCCAACCAACCAACAATACCATCGTTTTGTGGATGAAAGGTGTTTAGTTTATGTTGTTTTTACCATAACAATGAAAGCAATCGCCGTAGAAGAACTTTGGCACCGAATATTTGTTATGTTCGGAACAACACATCAGGTCACGGATAAAGCGGGCCAACGAACAATGAGACCTTCTTGGGTATAATGAAAATGAAAAAAAGGGGAAAACACAAACAAACCAATCAGTCAGGCGTTATGTTGTTCTTGGTGGCAGCTATTGTTAGCTTCCTGCTTAAGTCAATCTCTTTCACATAGTTATCGGCTTCTAATTTATGTTGACCAAATCCGATTTTGTGGGCTAGTTTCATGTGTTTTCTTATTTTCCAATAGATAAGAAGAATCATTATGAAGATTTTGGAGATAAACATAATTCTTGTGTCTTGCAGAATAAATTAGGTTAGTGTAGGTCATACGAACAGGGAACTGGATTATTTGTTATAAAAGTCAATAAACATAATGGATGTTGCATATGCTGGTAGCAACATACAATAGGTAACAAGTTAGATCCACAGTTACTTTTGAGAATATATTTATATGGAATCACCTTGAGTCGATTTATGCATGTCTGTTTTTATGTCTGTCATTCTGTCCTCATATCGAATTCGTATGTTCACTAATATACGAATTCGAGCGAGGTTTGATACAAATATTATGATGGGTCACATATTCGTACTTAAGGGATCAACAATTTTAATTCAGTGTTTTGATTCAAGAATGTCCCCACAAAATTTCAAGTGAAAATCTCAAGAACTCTTGAAGATAAAGCCGATTTATTGTGTCAGTATCAAGTGACGGCAAGAGTGATTCTCAAACTTTATACGAATTTTTTTCAAAGCAGTGTTTTTATGATTCGCGGGCACGATAACTGAAAAACTAATAATCCAATCGGTTTCAAATTTTGACACGCTTCTCTGGGAGTGTATAGCTAACGTAAGAACTAGGATAAAGCCAATCGGTGAAGAACTTCCTTATTATAGCCTACACAACTATGTTGTCAGGGTATTATAGCTTTGTGCAGCCCCAAACGTTTGTAACGCCCACCTTTAAGTATACAGATCGTCATATCTCCATATATCTGTCCATTATAATTTGTAAACACGATACAGGCCACAGTTATGGACCAATCTTCACGACATTTTGCATGTAGGATGGGAACCGCCCAATGAAGACCCCTATTGTTTTTGGAAAAGATCGGTTAATATTTAGGGGATGAAATGGACCAAAAATTAAATTTTTGTCTGATTTTCTGGTCGCTCTAGAGGCCGCAATTATGGCCCAAACACCGCGAATTTCTACATGGGGAAGGGGATTGGGCCAAAGAATAAGCATGCCTGTTTTGATAAAGATCGATCAATATTTAGCGGGTCAAATGGACCCTAACTTTTGTATGAAAAATAACAAAATTTGTATTCTATAGCGTATATATTTACTCCTGAATGACATAGAGCCGAGAAGTTGATAGTATATCCAAGAGGAGTGGTTGACCTTTAAATTGATACCAACTATATTGTCGTATGTACTCGGATGTGGGAGTTACATTTAAATATTTATAGGTGCTTACGTACTCAGATATTATTTAGTAACACATTACCACACTAGAGGCAGAAATACAGCGCGGATCGCTTTAAAATTTTCCATGAGGATCCATGAATGGTCAAGGATAACGCCTATAAATTTTTGGCATGAGGTGGATCGAAAACTTAATTTTTTGTGTTTTTTCCAGTGAATATATAGGCCACAATTGAAAGTCGAACATCATAACACAACCCACCGTGAAGGGAATCTGGACAAGTAATTAGAAGGTATTTACTGAATATTAGTAATATTTGTAGACCTCTAGTCGGTCAAGAGGGCGCAAATATATTGAAATATTTTCCATGCTCAGAATATATAACCACAGAAAGTTATATTTTCGTTGCAGTTGTGTAGGGTATCATATGGTCGGCCCCGTCCGACTATACTGCTCCGCTCACTGGTTTTTTAATTTTGTTTGTGGTCAAAAATGGGCAAATTGTAAAAAATCAAAGGTCCGCCATTTTGTTAATTTTTGAGGATGTCAATAATGTACTCCTTCTAACATCGTTGGAATTTCCGGATTCCGATGCTCCAGTGAGGAGTTGTCATGCCCGCCATCAAAAATAAGAATTTTCTTTAATCACCAAAACCAGCCATAATGCTAAAAATAGGGCTATAATTTCCAATATTGATAACGTCAAAAGTAGTCAAAATACTACCATTTATGTGGCCATATCAAACAAGGGTACCCTATATTGAATACCTCTGGGAGGAAATACCGGAAGTCGGGAGGTATAATTATATAAGTCATTTTTGAACAGAGCCTTTTGGTTTTTTATCTCGATATTATCCATAGACATAAGTTTTAAAATACCGAATGAATGAATCACTATAAGGGAATATGCCTAAACATGGAACGATATAGCCCATTTCCGAAAATGACCTTTCTAATTTGTATATTGATTCCCTCCGAAGGTAGTATGATAAAAAAAAGATATACAGAAGGGGAATGGCTAAATGGTTTAGAATATCCTCCATACTTACCACAGGTTAGGGTACACTAACTTCAGTACGTTGTGGACAATTTGTGCCTATCACTCATAATTTTGGTCTTTGGCGCATTATCTACTTAAAATCGGGCGAAAGCTATATGTAAATCTGAAGTGATCTTCCCAAATTCAATGAGCAATTAAATGAGCTGTGCCTAATTTCATCGGATGATAAATGCGACCTGTGCTTTTATTTCCGTTTAACATGGACAGACAGACAGACATTAAGATTTTAACCGAATTTTCTTATCGTAGTGGAAAAAAGTATTCAATATCGGTCAATTTGTTTAAAAAAGCCCCCATGAAATGTGTCCTTTAATTGTTAGTACATTAAAGTTCCTACCCCAGTTTCCGAACCGAGTGTCTGCAATTTGAAACATTCTTTTCGGAGTATTAACATCAACTACTACATAATGCAATAAGATATTCCATGTATAATTGCCTGACGGACACCACATGGTGGAGGATATAAAAAGTTCTATGCATATTCTCTAAAAGAACCATGGTTCGTTTCCTTTTGACTGTTACAAACATATGTACAAAGACATAATACCCTGTACCATAGTGTGGTAAAGGGTACAAAAACGACGTTTTTTAATTAATTTAAAAATACTGACAATTTTATAAAAATCCAGAAAACAAACACTAAGAAGGTGTTTGGTGCTATATTCCTATTTGAAAAACTAGGGATCTTACGCGGATACTGTCCGCAGAGTGAAAGCACTTCTGTATTTTTGTGGTGCATTTACACACTAATAATAATAAGAACTAAATATTACAATATGACTTAACCTATCTTAGACTAATGTGTAAAAGAGAGAGAGCGAGAGAGAGTGTATCTGCCATAACACATGGAGTGGACACACACAATTCATTATCTCACATGTGGCAAGCACGCTACACATGCTTATCAGTCTGTAGGGAAGATTATTCCCCGTAATCTCACCCAAACATACCACATGTGGCAATAGAAAACTCCTATCTTTTTCTTATGTGCAAAACATTCAACCAAAATAATCTCTTATTTCAAGTGGACTGTAGACAAAAATAGATCCCTGTTTAACTAAATATTCTCTCTTCTACACAAGAGACCCACAGCAAGACATTCACTATCTTTATTATTTATAAACCATGTTCGCTACGTGAACACTATTCTTTTAGCACCAAAAACGCTAAATTGGCAACACTGATTTTGCAAAAATAAAATACAAATGCTATCCAAAAAAACCGCCAACACTACTGAAGTTGTAGACGCAGGCACGGTTAAACTGTTTAGCTTGCTGCTGTATACTAGCAACACCAACAAAGTCGTTGTGTGCATTTGTCTCGATGTGACAACACACAACAGTGGGGAAGGTATGGTATTGTTTGTAAATGCCATGTTAACCTCGAAGCGAGGCACCAGCGAAATTCTCATGCAGTTTATTTCGTTGGTCAGCTAAGTACTTCTCTTTGTTACAAGGGACATTTGGGTATGAACGGTTTTTTGTATAGAAGCTTCTGGGGAGAATATCCCAACAAAAAACTGAGGGAACTGATGAGAATCAGTGGCGTGATCCGAAACTATAGTCTTCCCTGCCTTACCCCTCGGCAAACAATGCCATACATTCCCCACTAATAAATAGTTGTTTTTTATAAAAACAACAAGCTGGGATTCAGCCTGACTATTTTGAAAAAACAAAATACAAATGGCATCCCAAAAAACCGCCAACACTACTGAAACCTACAATACAGCACTTATAATGATTTTTATACCCTTCACCACTTTTGAGAATATGCATAGAATCACATTTTAAGTCGATATATGCATGTCCGTCAGTCTGTCTGTCCATGTTAAATTGTAAACAAAGTACAGGTTGCAGTTTTGATTCTAATTGGATGAAATTTGGCACAGCTCATTTATTTGGCTCAAGGACGAACCCTATTGAAATTAGGACAAATCGGTTTAGATTTAGATATAGCTCCCATATATATTTTTGTCGGATTTAAATTAAATGGTGCACCAAAGTGCCTATATATCTTTCGATTTGCATGAAATTTGGTATAGCATACTAAGTTAAGTCTAGAGTAATGTGTGTTAAATTTCGTAAAAATCGGAGATTTAGATATAGCTCCCATATATATTTTCGTCCGATTTGGGAAATAGTGCACCAAAGTTCCTTTATATTCCTCGAAATTTGGCATAGCGTACTGATTTAAGTCTAAACGATTAGTGTTAAGTTTCGTGAAAATCGGTTCAGGTTTAGATAATAGTTTAAACTAACTGTGACAAATTTTGTTGGAATCGGTTCATTTTTGTCGTATTGACACGATATTTTGCACAGCGTACAAAATTGAGTACAGAGTGACGTAATTGCTTTTCGTAGAAATGCTGACATAGCCCATATATTCGACCGACTTCATGTTTTTTGGGTTTCAAATAATCAATGATTATCCCATTGATATTTGCTTTAAATCGATTTGCATAATTTTGTCTCATTCTCCTTCTATTCAAATGAATGACATGTTTATGGATTGATCTAAGTCGGTTCATATTTATATATAGATCATGTTATGTTAGAATGCATCTGTTGAATATACCCAAATTGGTGAAGAGTATCATATAGTCGGCCCCGTCCGACTTAACTATTTTCCTTACTGGTTGTGATTGGATTTGTTCCCCTGTTGTCTAAGTCCACTATCTTCTGTGAAACGTTGTGTTGATCAATTTGTAAAAACTTTGGGACAAAATCTCAGAGAAATCCACCAGGTATTCAAAGAATTCACATTTAATTTTACCAAAAAT
>NW_026876643.1:0-20186 GCF_032173495.1 Musca vetustissima
CTGTAGTTGGCACATATCGTCTTGTCTCCTTTTTTGTGCACGACACACAGGATGTTGAGGTTCCAATCATTGGGCATGCATTCATCTAGCCAAATAGTACTCATCAGCTGGGGCATGCTCCTGACCAGCATCTGGCCACCAGTCTTGAATAGTTCGGCTGGTAACCCATCGGCTCCTGCTGCTTTTTTGTTCTTGAGCCGATTAATTGTTTTTATGACCTCATCTCTTATTGGCTCTGGGGTATCTTCTTCACCGCCACTATTTGACACTAGAAGCCTTTCAAAATGCTCCTTCCAGATCCTCAACACGCTGTCCGTATCGGTCACCAGGTTTCCTTCTTCATCTCTACAGGAGGATGTGCCTGCACCAAGGCCATCGGTTTGGTGTTTTACTAGTTGGTAAAATTTCCGGACTTCATTCTGACTCCTGTACATCTCAATTTGCTCATGCTCACGTTTTTCTTGTTCTTTCTTCTTTTTTCTGAAAACACGTTTTTCATCTCTGCTTTTCTCCCGATAACTCTCCATCACGTTACGTGTTACTACTGTATGCAGGGTTGGCCTATACGCTGTGTTTTTCACATCAGTAGCATTACGACACTCCTGATCGTACCAGGGATTTCTTGATGGTGGTCTTTGGTACCCAAGTGTTGCTTTTGCTGCAGTTTGTAGGGAGTGGGCAGGACAAGAAGTGTTTTCTTCAAGCAGGTGGGTAAGTTGAACGGAGTAGGCCTCGGCTACCTGTTGTGTTTGCAGCTTTTCGGCGTCGAGTTTCCGTGTTGTGTTAGATCGCACCTTTGCTGCTACATTAAGACGGGTGCGTACCTTGGCTGCCACAAGGTAATGGTTCGAATCGATATTCGCTCCCCGGATCGATCGAACGTCTAATACACTGAATGAATGCCTTCCGTCTATTACAACGTGATCAATTTGATTTCTCGTTGTTCTATTGGGAGAAAACCAAGTGGCCTTGTGTATAGCGAGATGCTTGAATCTGGTGCTGCTAACTACCATGTTTTTTGCTGCCGCGAAGTCAATCAACCTCATGCCGTTGTCGGATGTTTCTTCATGAAGGCTGAATTTTTCGACGGTGGTGCCAAAGATATTTCCCGTCCGATTTTAGCATTAAAATCTCCTTGCAGAATTTTAATGTCATGGCCAGGGCAACGGTCATATCTACTGTCGGAGCATGGGCGCAAATGAGACTGATGTAGAAGAACTTCGCTTTTATACGGATTATTGCAATTCCCTCATCTACTGAAGTGAATCTGGAGACGAGGTCTTTTATTCTCCTGTTGACCATAAATCCGCAGCCAAATTCATGTCTCGTTTCATGGCAGCTATAATACGGGGCGTAATCATCTGATTTACTTACGCCAGTCCCTTTCCATCGCATTTCCTGTAAGGCAATAATATCGGCTTTGTACTTCTTGAGTACATCCGCCAAAGCGAACACTGCGCCTGTTCTGTTCAACGTGCGCACATTGGTGCACCATTTACTAAAAATCGGACGAAAATATATATGGGAGCTATATCTGTCCCAAATAAATGAGCTGTGCAAATTTCATCCAATTCGGATAATAAATGCGGACGGACAGGCGTAAATCGACTCAGAAAGTGATTCGATGCATATTCTCAAAAGGAACCATGTGTCCATCTCGTTTCCTTTTGCCTGTTACAAACATATGCACAAAAACATAATACTTTTATGTCTTACATTTCATCCGCCATTTTGCATATCCGCCAAAGTGCATATGCCCTCATTAGCCAGAGGCTGAGGGTATAATTAATTTAATTTCTCCGCTCTAAGTACTGTTTGTCATTAATTGAAATTTTTCGAGTTCCCATTAAGAAGATCAGTACCTATTCCCTATTTTCAGTCCAGCTTATTTTATTATAAATTGCCCATATGTGTGATTAATATCACAAAACCGAATGTAGAAATGTCGAAAGCAAACAACGGCAAATAACAAAGCAAACAAACAAACACGAAAAAAGTGTTAAGAATCTAATGGTATTATAAAACAAAGCTTTTTGCCGAATGTACTTAAGCGTAAGTTAGCAAACCGAAATTGTTAAACTCCTAAAATCCACAAGGAAAAAGTTTTAGCAGCCACTAACTAACCAACGGCACACATATGTATGTCGAACATTGATTCATTCGACCACATGAACAGACCGAGAATAAAAAAGAAACATTCTGAAGACGAAGTTGAAGCATTCCCAAACAGTGAGGAAGCAACAGCAGCCGAAACAGATTCATTGCATTTTTTTCCTTTTTTGAGGAAGAAAACTTCGTTTGTTCACTACTTAACTTAGATGAGTTACTAAAGTTGAGAGCTGTGAATAAAGGAATACGATAAACCTAGGTTTCTCTCTCACACAATGGATAATCACTTGAAGTGATAAGATGAAAAAGTGTTTCTGCTCACACATGAAATGCACTACGAGCTATGTGGTATGTTATTTACTGTTGTTGGTAGAGGATTTTCCCGTTTTTTCTCCTGTTGCTTGCTCGTACTTAATGAAAATTCATTACAACATATTTCGAAACTGATTTTCTTTTCTTTTTCCTGTCTGAAATTTTACTTACATAAGGGCTGGCGTATGTCTACTCCAAATCAAACCAAAACCAATGCATTCGTTTTTGTTTTATAAGTTTTGTAATATTTCGTTCTTTGTTTGTTTCGATGCAATAATGGACTTTAGTTAGCCTCGTTCCTTATTCAATGTATCCCAGCAAACATATGCATAGAAAACAAAGAATATGAATTTTCTCACTCCGTTTATGACTGTTCGACGTAATAATTTCGGACCTATAAAAATATTTATTCTGTATTTGTCCGTCTTGTTTAAACCCTCCTCAGCCTTATGGTATATGAGGGCATATATACTTTGCTAAGCAATAATGTATCTCATCGAAATATTTATTTGAAAATCTAGGTTTCTTTGGACCAAATCCCTTTTCTGACAATTTTCAATCGATGTACAAATATGGAAGATGGAAAAACCAAACGCTCAAAATGTTGACGACCCCCACAAACGTATAAACGACCACAATCTGCGAATCTGCACTTGGAATCTGCGCACGTTGTAAAGGACAGAAGCAGGTTTTCACCTTGGCGGATGTACTCGAGAAGTACAAAGCCGATTGACTGGCGACTGGCGTAAGTAAATCAGATGATTACGCCCCGTATTAAAGCTGCCATGAAACGAGACATACATTTGGCTGCGGATTTATGGTTGAAAGGAGAATAAAATTTCAGATTCACTCCAGTAGATGAGCGAATAGCTTCTACATCAGTCTCATTTGCGCCCATGATCCGATGGAAGACAAATATGAACAGACCAAAAACATATTATACGAGCGCCTAGAAAAAGAATATCACCGCTGCCCTGGTCCCGGTATTAAAATTCTGTTTGGAGATTTTAATGCAAAAATCGAAAGGAGAAATATTTTAGGTTCCACAATCGGAAAATTCAGCCTCCATGAAGAAACATCGGACAACGGCATGAGGTTGATTGACTTCGCGGTAGCAAAAAACATGGTACTTAGCAGCACCAGATTCAAGCATCTCGATATACACAAAGCCACCTGGATTTCTCCTGATCAAGCAACGAGAAATCAAATTGATCATATTGTGATAGACGGTGTTTTAGACGTTCGATCGATCCGAGGAGCGAATATCGGATTCGGACCACTA
Organism: Musca vetustissima; assembly: GCF_032173495.1. Lineage (NCBI taxonomy): Eukaryota > Metazoa > Arthropoda > Insecta > Diptera > Muscidae > Musca > Musca vetustissima. Next base: position 3,704 of record NW_026876643.1, read on the forward strand.
CCTTGTGGCAGACAAGGTTCGCACTCGTCTTAATGTAGCAGCAAAGGTGCGATCTAATGTTGTAACACGGAAACTTGTCGTCGAAAGCTGCAAAAACACCAGATAGTCGAGGCCTACTCCACTCAACTTACCCACCTGTTTGACAAAAACACTTCTTGTCCCGATTATAGTATAGAAGCACAATGGCAAAGAATTGCCCACTCCCTACAAACTGTAGGAAAAGCCACCCTTGACTACCAAAGACTACCATCAAAAAACCCATGGTACGATCAGGAGTGTCGTAATGCTACTGATGTGAAAAACGCAGCGTATAGGGCAATCCTGCAAACAGTTGCAACACGCAATGGAAATGACAATTATGTGTGGAAAAGGAGAGAAGTGAAATGTATGTTCAAAAGAAAGAAGAAAGAACAGCAACAACGTGAGCGGGAGCAAATCGAGATGTATAGGAGTCAGAATGACGTCCGGAAATTTTTTCCAACAAATCCCAAACCGAAGAAGGAAACCTGGTGGCAGATACAAATAGCTTGTTGAGGATGTGGATGAATATTAGCGATGAAGAAGATACCCCTGAACCAATAATAGATGACGGTATAGAGTGCTACCGTTAGCCAAGATGAGCTCAGAATAGCAATCAATCAGCTGAAGAATAATAAAGCAGCAGAAGCCGATGGGTTACCAGCCGAACTATTTAAGACTGGTAGTCAGATGCTGGTCAGGAGCATGCACCAGCTGATTAGCACAATTTGGTTAGAGGAATGCATACCCAATTATTGGAACCTCAGCATCCTGTGTCCCGTACAGAAAAAATGAGACAAGACGTTATGTGCCAACTATAGAGGAATAAGTCTCCCTCCCATGGCATATGAAGTGCTATCCAGCGTACGGTGTGAACGACTAAAGCTAAGGGTCAATGACTTTATTGGACCATACCAATGCGGTATCTTTAAAAATGTAATTAAAACCAGTAAGGAAAGTAGTAAAGTCGGACGGGGCCGACTATATGATACCCTTCACCACTATGGGTATATTAAACAGGACTATTAACATGAAATTGGTTGAAATAAAATATGTGATATTTATCTAAATGTGAATCTTCCTAGATCTATTCATAAAGTATGTAAATCGACTTCAAACAAATATAAACATTTCATCCGTTGGGCTATGTCTGTACTTCTAGAAAACGCAAATACGTAATTCTATTCTCAATTTTGTAAGTTGTGCAAAAATGTATGTCAATCTGACTACATGAGGAGTTTGATGCCCAATTTACTTGAAATCTGGCGAAAATATATATGGAAGCTCTATCCAAATATTAAGCGATTTCAAACAAACATGTCACAGGTTAGGTTATAGTAATTTCAGAACGTTTTGTTCCTATCAAGCTATTGGTTCCTTGGTGCGTCAATTACTTAAAATCAATCTATAATAAAATAGAGCTATATCTATATCTGGACCGATTTTCACGAAACAAGGCAGACATCACTCTAGGCTCAATTCAGTACGTTATGCCAAATTTCGTGCAAATCGAAAGATATATTGCGACTTTGGGGCACCATATATTGCGACTTTGGGCACCATGCCAAATTTCGTGCAAATCGAAGGATACGTTAAATACTTAAAATCAATCTATAATAAAAGGGAGCTATATCTATATGTGGACCGATTTTCACGAAAGAAGGCAGACATCACTCTAGGCTCAATTCAGTACGTTATGCCAAATTTCGTGCAAATCGAAAGATATATTGCGACTTTGGGGCACCATTTACATGAAATCGGACGAAACTATATATGGGAGCTATATAGAAATCTAGACCGATTTTCTCGAAACTTGGCAGACATCTCTCTAGGCTCATTTCAGTACGTTATGCCAAATTTCGTCCAAATCGAAGGATATATAGGGACTTTGGTCCACCATTTACATGAAATCGGACGAAACTATATATGGGAGCTATATCTAAATCTGGACCGATTTTCTCGAAACTTGGCAGACATCTCTCTAGGCTCATTTCAGTACGTTATGCCAAATTTCGTGCAAATCGAAGGATATATAGGGACTTTGGTCCACCATTTACATGAAATCGGACGAAACTATATATGGGAGCTATATAGAAATCTGGACCGATTTTCTCGAAACTTGGCAGACATCACTCTAGGCTTAATTCATTACGTTATGCCAAATTTCGTGCAAATCGAAAGATATATTGGGACTTTGGGGCACCATTTACATGAAATCGGACGAAACTATATATGGGAGCTATATAGAATTCTGGACCGATTTTCTCAAAACTTGGCAGACATCTCTCTAGGCTCATTTCAGTACGTTATGCCAAATTTCGTGCAAATCGAAGGATATATAGGGACTTTGGTGCACCATATACATGAAATCGGACGAAACTATATATGGGAGCTATATCTAAATCTGAACCGATTTTCTCGAAACTTGGCACACATCATTCTGGACCTAATTCAGTACTCTATGCAAAATTTCGTGCAAATCGAAGGATATAGAAGGACTTTGGTGCCCCATTTACCTTAAATCGGACGAACCTATATATGGGAGCTATATCTAAATCTGAACCGATTTTCTCGAAACTTGGCATACATCGTTCTGCACCTAATTCCGTACTCTATGCCAAATTTCATGCAAATTGAAAGATATAAAGGGACTTTGGTGCCCCATTTACCTTAAATCGGACGAAAATATATATGGGAGCTATATCTAAATCTGAACCGATTTTTATGAAATTTTACACACATCATTCTAGACCTAATTCATTACGCTGTGCCAAATTTCGTGCAAATCGAATGATATATAGGGACCGTTTACATTAAATCGGACGAAAATATATATGGGAGCTATATCTAAATCTGAACCGATTTTTCCCAATTTCAATAGGGTTCGTCCTTGGGCCAAATAAGTGACTTGTGCCAAATTTCATCCAAATCGGATCATAAATGCGACCTGTACTTTGTTTACAATTTAACATCTACAGACGGACGGACAGACGGACGGACAGACGGACTGACGGACGGACGGACATGCGTAAATCGACTCAGAAAGTGATTCTATGCATATTCTCAAAAGGAACCATGTGTCTATCTCGTTTCCTTTTGCCTGTTACAAACATATGCACAAAGACATAATACCCTGTACCACAGTGTGGTGAAGGGTATAAATATCTACGATTTTGTATGGTACTATATTTTTTAAATAATCTACGCCTTCTATCGGCTTCAAAAAATATTTTTGTAATAAAATCAACTTCCAGCCCTTTAAAATATATATTTTTGATCAGCGTAAAATTCTATGACGATTTAAGCATGTCCGTCTGTCTGTTGTCGAGCCACTAAACGACAACATAGAGTTGTCTTTTGTCTGCAGGCAAGTCAAGTTCGAAGATGAGCAATATCGGCCCACCCCCATTCTCGGGGTAATTTTTTTTTTTTTTTTGAATTAATTCGGAAGAGTTATCATGCCCGCCATCAAAAATAAGGACTTTTCTTTAATTACAAAAAACAACAACAAAGTAATAACAAAAATTTTTTTGTAAATTATTTTTCTTCTCTTTTAAATCTTCAAATATACATATATGTGCAATGTTACAAACCTTAAAAAGCATTGGTATTGATTTACCAGCCCATTGAAAATCTTGAAAAATTAAAATCGAGAATGGGTGGGGTTCCCTTAAATCGGACGAAAATATATATGGGAGCTATTTCAATAAAACTTAGCACAGTTTATGCTATCCTAACGTCAGTACGTTTTGCAAAATTTGATGCCAATCGGCCTAAATTTGACTCTTTGGTGCACCATTTGCTAAAAATCAGACGAAAATATATATGGGAGCTGTATCTAAATCTAAACCGATTTCAATGAAACTTGGCACACGTTAGTCTACACCAACTTCAGTACGTTGTGCAAAGTTTTGTGCCGATCGGACTAAATTTGACTCTTTGTTGCACCATTTGCTAAAAATCAGACGAAAATATATATGGGAGCTGTATCTAAATCTGAACCGATTTCAATGAAACTTGGCACACGTTAGTCTACACCAACTTCAGTACGTTGTGCAAAGTTTTGTGCCGATCGGACTAAATTTGACCTGTACCACAGTGTGGTGAAGGGTACAATAAGTCTTCTATGGACCATTCAAAAAATATTTTGAATGGTTGTCACCTTCTATAGGCCCTTCAAAAAATTTGGAATATTATTTTTTTAAAGCATAAAAACCAACTAACACATAATGCAATAACATAGTACCCGTCTTTGAGGAATTTGGAATGCACACCTCGTTGTGGGGGGTACAAAAAGTTCGACCCAGCAGAACTTAATAACATTTATACTTGTTATCATTATAATATTTCCATCGAGCCCACCATTAGAACAATAGTTTGTTGGGTTGCAACCTACAATGCGTTGTATCTATATACAATAACTATATTTACGATTCCGAAAAAGCATATATTCTAACTTATATGTATGTGTTTGTGTCTACTCTCTACATTAAAACTAAAATGTTAATGTGAAAGTGCACACCAACACTGAGTATCAAACTCAGTCTTTTACAAAATATTCTTAGTAGCACTCTTCACCATTTTTTCTACACACATTACATAAAAGTACACATACGCGGCCTCTTACCGTCACACATACATATGCATTGACGCAAAAGAAGGCACACACACATACTCATGCAGGCAACCACATCATTCAATTGTTTCAACGAACAATTGCTTTGCTGTTGTTGTTGATGGTGGTAGTGGTGTAGTTAATGCTTAACAACTTTACTTTCGGCGAAAAAAAAACAACAACTACGATTACACCATCAACAACAATAACAATGTTGCATTGCAGTGGCATAATCACACACCCACACATACTCAAGAATGCCACTCTAATACACCCACATACAATAGGTTAAGTAAAACAAGGGCAAAACGAGGAGGAGGAAAAGGAGGAAATTCACACATGAACAACCAACGAAAAGAGCACAATGATTGTGGGTGTTGAGTGTGGGTGTGTATGTGTAAATAACATTCATACGCACCGTTGTTCCATGCACTCGCAACTCACACACGCATACACTTATGCAAGACATTTAATACAGAGGTAGTTGTAGTTGGCTCACCAATATGTTTATGTGTGTTGCTCCTTTTATTGTTGTTTTTGTTGTTTTAATTGGCAAAGACGAAATACATTAAACTTCGGTAATTTAACTTCGAAATAAAAGAAAATGAAACGAAAAGAACGAAACGGAATGAAATGAATTCATTTATCGTATGGATGCATAATTATTCATCAGACTTCGACAGATTGAACTCTTCTGATGTCATTAACGGTAATTAATTGAGTCGGTACAGATTTTCGGTATTTGTATGTGTGTGTGTATGATGGATTTTTGCCAAATGTATCTTGTAGGTCAGTCAATAACTCTGCAAGAAATCTTTAAGTTTTTTTGTTTTAATCAAATTCTTGATGAATTAGTAATCTTGAACAATGGATTGGAAATGAATTTTTTGCAGTGCACTCATTTTAGTAAACTTTGACTTTTCATTTTTTTCTGCAAAAGAAATTTTATTCAGCACAATTACATTTAGATAATGGATAGAAGTATTACATGAGAATTTAATAATAGTTATTTCTTATAAATAGATTTCGATAATATTAAATAAGTAAATGGAATTATCGATATTGATTAGTCAAAAATAATAGGGAATAAATTATATTACTTAGCTGCTACTTAGCTGTCTTGTAGCAGAACATTCGTTCCAAGCTTAAAAAAGATTTCCAGGCGCCTAGGTCCTTTGCGCAGTTTTTTTTCCAATTTGAAAGACCATGTTCGGCAATATCTTCCACTTTATATTTTCAACTTATTCGTGGCTTCCCCTTCTGCCTGAACCATCATCTGGTTCTCTTTTATATGGCTTTTAGGCTGTGGCATCTTCATCCATTCTCACAACATGACCTAGCCAAAGTAGTCGCTTCATCTAACAATGTCGATGTCCGAGAATAACTGGTACAACTCATGGTTCATTCGACGGCGATATTCACCGTCAACGGAGATCGGCCCATAGATCATTCAGAGAATTTTTCCCTCCAACACTCCAAGAGCTGCCTATCTGCTTGCGCAAGTACCAATGCTTCAGATCCATATAACAGCACGGGTAGTATCTGCGTCTTGTAGAGTGTGAGTTTGGTAAGGTGGCCTTGCTTATGAGTTGCTTACTTAGACCATAGTAGCATATGGCGGTACCAAGATATATAAAATCGTTCACAACCTCGAAGCTGTAGTTTTCTAGTTCCACAGTTGGTCCGAGTCTACTGGACGTCTTGCGCGTTGACACCATTAGCTTGGTCTTCTCGCCATTTACTGCCAGACCCACTTTGACAGACTCCTTCTCAATTTGTTCAAAGGTAGCTGTTACCGCTCGCAATGTTCGACCCATTATATCGATGTCATTGGCGTAGGCGAGTAACATGTGTTGTTTGGTGTACAGAGTGCCATTTCTGTTCACCTTTGCCTCTCGTATGACCTTTTCCAGCAGTAAGTTAAAAAGGTCACACGACAAACTGTCACCTTGTCTGAATCCTCGTTCGGTATTAAATGGCTCCGAGAGGTCCTTTCCGACTTAAACTGCTGATCTTGTGCCAGATAAATTTATCCTGCATAGCTGAATTAATTTCACAGGAATGCCAAACGCACACATGGCTTTGAACGCCTCCGAATGCGGCTTTATTGTCGACGAATATTTGGCGCAAAGTTCAAATCTGGTCAATGGTGGACTTGCCAGGTCTGAAGCCGCATTGGTATGGTCCAATAATGTCATTGACCATTGTCTTCAGTCGTTCACACAGTATGCTGGATAACACTATATATGCTATGGGTAAGAGACTTATTCCTCTATAGTTGGCACATATCGTATTGTCTCCTTTGCACGGGACACAGGATGCTGAGGTTCCAATCATTGGGCATGCATTCTTCTAGCCAAATTGTACCAATCGTGGTGCATGCTCCTTACCAGAATCTGACCACCAGTCGTGAATAGTTCGGCTTGTAACCCATCGGCACCTGCTGCTTTATTATTCTTTTGACGATTGATTGCTATACTGACCTCATCTTCGCTAGGTGGTATACAATCTATACCGTCATCTATTATTGGTTCTGGGGTATCCTCTTCACCGCTACTATTTGATACTAGAAGTTTTTCAAAATGCTCCTTCCAGATCCTCAGCACACTGTCTGTAACTGTCACCAGGATTCCTTCTTCATTTCTACAAGAGGATGTGCCTGTATCAAAGCCTTCGGTTTAGTGTTTTACTTGCTGATGAAATTTCCGGACTTTATTCTGACTTCTGTAAATCTGAATTTGCTCACGCTCACGTTTTTCTTGTTCTTTCTTCTTTTTTCTGAAAATACGATAGTTCTCCGTCGCATTACGTGTTGCTACTGTTCGCAGAGTTGCCCTGTACGCTGCGTTTTTCATATCAGAAGCATTACGACACTCCTGATCGTACCACGGATTTCTTGATGGTGGTTTTTGGTACCCAAGTGTTGCTTTTGCTGGGAGTGGGAAATTCTTTGCCATTGCGCTTCTATGTTATTATCGGGACAAGTAGTGCTTTTGTGGGTAAGTTGAGCTGAGTAGGCCTCGGTTACCTGTTGTGTTTTCAGCTTTTTGGACTTCGAGTTTCCGTGTTGTGTTAGATCGCACCTTTGCTACAACATAAAGACGATTGTGAACCTTGGCTGCTACAAGGTAGTGGTCCGAATCGAAATTCGCTCCTCGAATCGATCGAACGTCTCACACACTGGATGAATGCATTCCGTCTATCACAACATGATCAATTTAATTTCTCGTTTCTTGATCAGGAGAAATCCAGCTGGCCTTGTGTATATCGAGATGTTTTAATCTGGTCCTAGTAACTACCAAGTTTTTTGCTGCCGCGAATTAAATCAACCTCATGCCATTGTGGGATTTTTCTTCGTGGAGGCTGAATTTTCCGACAGAGGCACCAAAAATATTTTCCCTTCCGATTTTTGCATTAAAATCTCCTACCAGAATTTTAATATGATGGCCAGGGCAGCGGTCATATGCAGTTTCTAGGCGCTCGTAAAAATGCCTTGGTCTGTTCATCTTTGTCTTCCGTCGGAGCATGGGCGCAAATAAGACTGATGTAGAAGAAGAATTTCGCGGATTATGTCAATTCACTCATCTACTGGAGTTAATCTGGAGACGAGGTATTTTATTATCCTATTAACCATAAATCCGCAGCCAAATTCATGTCTCGTTTCATGGCAGCAATAATACAGTGCGTAATCGTCTAATTTACTTATGCCTGTCCCTTTTCATCGCATTTCCTGTAAGGCAATAATATCGGTTTTGTACTTCTTGAGCAATATCCGCCAACGCGAAAACTGCGTCTGTTCTGTACAAGGTGCGCACATTCCAAGTGCAGATTCGCAGATCGTGGTCTTTTATACGTTTGCGGGGATCGTCAACATTAGGGGGGTCTGGTTTTTATACCCTTCACCACACTGTGGTAGAGGGTATTTTGTCTTTGTGCATATGTTTGTAACAGTCCCTTTTGAGAATATGCATAGAATCACTTTCTGAGTCGATATACGCATGACCGTCCGTCCGTCTGTCCATCTGTTGGTGTTAAATTGTAAACAAGTAAACAAAGTACAGGTCGCATTTATGATCCGAATTGGATGAAATTTGGCACAGCTCATTTGTTTGGCCCAAGGACGAACCCTATTGAAATTGGGAAAAATCGGTTCAGATTTAGATATAGCTCCCATATATATATTTAACCGATTTAATGTAAACGGTCCCTATATATCTTTCGATTTGCACGAAATTTGGAACAGCCTAATCATTAAGGTCTAGAATGATGTCTGCCAAGTTTCGTGAAAATCGGTCCAGATTTAGATATAGCTCCCATATATATCTTCGTCCGATTTCATGAAAATGGTGCACAAAAGTCCCTATATATCTTTCGATTTGCACGAAATTTTGCATAACGTATTGAATTAAGCCTAGATTGATGTGTGCCAAGTTTCGAGAAAATCGGTCCAGATTTAAATATAGCTCCCATATATAGATTCGTCCGAATTCATGTAAATGGTGCCCCAAAGTCCCTATATATCTTTCGATTTTCACGAAATTTTGTACAGCCTAATCATTTAGGTCTAGAATGATGTCTGCCAAGTTTCGTGAAAATCGGTCCAGATTTAGATATAGCTCCCATATATATATTCGTCCGATTTAAAGTAAATGGTGCACAAAAGTCCCTATATATCTTTCGGCATAACGTATTGAATTAAGCCTGGAGTGATGTGTGCCAATTTTCGAGAAAATCGGTCCAGATTTAATTATAGCTCCCATATATAGTTTCGTCCGATTTCATGTAAATGGTGCCCCAAAGTCCCTATATATCTTTTGATTTGCACGAAATTTGGCATAACGTACTGAATTGAGCCTAGAATGATGTCTGCCAAGTTTCGTGAAAATCGGTAAAGATTTAAATATAGCTCCCATATATAGTTTCGTCCGATTTTAGGTAAATGGTGCACCAAAGTCCCTATATATCCTTCGATGTGCACGAAATTTGGCATAACGTACTGAATTGAGCCTAGAGTGATGTCTGCCAAGTTTCGAGAAAATCGGTCCTGATTTAGATACAGCTCCCATATACAGTTTCGTCCGATTTCATGTAAATGGTGCACCAAAGTCGTTATATATCTTTCGATTTGCACGAAATTTGGCATAACGTACGGAATTGAGCCTAGAGTGATGTCTGCCTTGTTTCGTGAAAATCGGTCCAGATTTAGATATAGCTCCCTTTTATTACAGATTGATTGTAAGTAATTGACGCACGAAGGAACCAATAGGCTGATAGGAACAAAACGTTCTGAAATTATTATAACCTAACCTGTGACAAGTTTGTTTGAAATCGCTTAATATTTGGATAGAGCTTCCATATATATTTCCGCCCGATTTCAAGTAAATTGGGCATTAAACTCTTCATGTTAGTCCGATTGACATCAAATTTTGCACAAGGTACAAAATTGGGCATAGAATTACATAGTTGCGTTTTCTAGAAGTACAGACATAGCCCAACGGATGACCTATTTATATTTGTTTGAAGTCGATTTACATACTTTATGGATAGATCTAGGTAGATTCACATATAGATAAATATCACATATTTTATTTCATCCAATTTCATGCTAATAGTCCTGTTTAATATACCCATAGTGGTGAAGGGTATCATATAGTCGGCCCCGTCCGACTTTACTACTTTCCTTACTGGTTTTTATTTTGTTTTTATTCGTGTTCCACATAATGTTGAAAATGTGAAAAATTATGCGGTTGCAAAATATTTATTCAGACAATATCCCTGTGTAAATATATGTAGTATGAAATTATGCGTCAAATGTGTATATATGTTTGATATTTAATATGCGACATTATTTGATTTTTTATGAATGCAAAATAAACAAAATTTATATGAAACCAGACAATGATATCTCTGTGTAGAATAATAACATAAAATGTGGCAATTTTATAAAAAACAACAACTTGTTGTAAATATTCAATATATGGTGTGTGAGTGTGTATATATGTGGTTAATTAAGCATCAACCTTTAAAGGATTGAGTAATAAATTAAAAATGTTTGAATATTGCATAATTAAATATTCTGAGTTTTTGCAAATTTTCAGAAATATAAGAACGCCTTTAAGCCACTCGGTCATAATGCCTAGACGTAAAAAAAGTTTTTGCAAAAAAAATCCCATTTTACCAAATTCCCTTAATGACAGAAAACAACTCTACACACTTCTGCACATTTTTAATTTTGTTAGTGAAAAGAAAATTACCCGCATATCTTTGTGACAATAAATTATATGTGTGTCTTTGTGGCATGTGAGGCCAACTGTTATGTTTTCTTCTTCTTCCTTTTTGGGTGAATATCTCGGCGTCTGGGGTGTCGTTGCTACGTGCTTCGCAAATATTTTATATTCGGGGTTTTTTTGATCGTTGGTTAGCAGTGGCATATACGGAGCATTCCAAGTTCACACATATTTTATGTTATGGAAATATGAGAGTGGCTACCTGGATATATTTTTGGTGTAGATGCATGAATATGTATGAGTGTGTTTCTGGGTGTGCTGTGACCCACAGCCTGTGGGCATATTATATACGGGTAATTTAAATATTTTATATATTCTTCTAAGGCTCAACACAGCCGTGGATTTCATAAAGAATAATTTTCTAAGGCTCCATACAGCCGTGGATTTTTTAAAGAATATTTTTCTAAGGCTTAACACAGGCGTGGATTTTTATACCCTACACAACTATGTTGCCAGGGTATTATAGCTTTGTGAAGCCCCAAAAGTTTGTAACGCCGCGAAATATTGGTCCTAGACCCACCTTTAAGTATACCGATCGTTATATCTCGACTAGCTGACTCGATCTAGACATGTGTGTCCATCCGTCCGTCTGTCCATTATAATTTGTAAACACGATACAGCCCACAATTACGGACCAATCTTCACGAAATTTTGCATGTAGAATTTGTTCTGGCCAATGAAGACCCCTATTGTTTTTGGAAAAGATCGGCTAATATTTAGTGGATGCAATGGACCAACAACTTTATTTTTGTCGGGTTTTCTGGCCGCAATTATGGCCCAAACACCGCGCATGCATGGAGAATGGGATCGGACCAGAGAATAAGCATGCCTGTTTTGATAAAAATCGGTCAATATTTAGCGGGTCAAATGGACCCTGACTTTTGTGTGAAAAATTACAAAATTGTTATTCTATGGCGTATATATTAACTCCCGAAGAACGTAGACCCGAGAAGTTGATAGTATATTCAAGAGGGGAGGTTGACCTTTAAATTGATACCAATTATTGTCGTATGTATTCGGATGTGGGAGTTACTTTTAAATATTTACAGGTTCTTACGTATTCAGATATTATTCAGTAACCCATTACCACTAGAGGGCCGAAATATAGCCCTGATCGTTTGAAATTTTCCACGATGATCCATGAATGGTCAAGGATAACGCCTATAATTTACGGTGAGGATCTGATAATAATATTTGGATGAACTGGACTGTGAACTTAATTTTTTGTATTTTTTCGAATCGATCTATAGGCCACAATTGAAAGCCGAACATTGCAACACACATCGTAGAGGTTGCAAATATTGAAAAATATTGCCCATGCTCAGAATATAGAACCAGAGAAAGTTAGATTTTCGTGGATGTTGTGTAGGGTATCATATGTTCGGCCCCGTCCGACTATACTGCTCCGCTCCCTAGTTTTAAGAATATTTTTCTAAGGCTGAACACAGGCGTGGATTTCTTAAAGAATATTTTTTCTAAGGCTCAACACAGGCGTGGATTTCTTAAGGAATATTTATCTAGGGCTTAAAACAGGCGTGGATTTCTTAAAGAATATTTTTCTAAGGCTTAACACAGGTGTGGATTTTTTAAAGAATATTTTTCTAAGGCTTAACACAGGCGTGGATTTTTTAAAGAATATTTTTCTAAGGCTTAACACAGGCGTGTATTTTTTAAAGAATATTTTTCTAAGGCTTAACACAGGCGTGGATTTTTTAAAGAATATTTTTCTAAGGCTTAACACAGGCGTGGATTTTTTAAAGAATATTTTTCTAAGGCTTAACACAGGCGTGGATTTTTTAAAGAATATTCTTCTAAGGCTCCAAACAGGCATGGATTTTTTAAAGAAATTTTTTAAGGCTCAAAGCAGGCGTGTATTTTTTAAAGAATATTTTTCTAAGGCTCAACACAGGCGTGGATTTCTTAATGAATATTTTTCTATGGCTCAAACACAGGAGTGGATTTTTTAAAGAAAATTTTTTCTAAGGCTTAACACAGGCGTGGATTTTTATACCCAACACAACTATGTTGTCAGGGTATTATAGCTTTGTGCAGTTCCAAAAGTTTGTAACGCCGCGAAATATCCTAGACCCACCTTTAAGTATACCGATCGTCATATCTCGACTAGCTGACTCGATCTAGACATGTGTGTCCGTCCGTCCGTCTGACCATTATAATTTGTAAACACGATACAGCCCACAATTACGGACCAATCTTCACGAAATTGCATGTAGAATGGGTTCTGGCCAATGAAGACCCCTATTGTGGACCAAAAATTTTATTTTTGTCGGGTTTTCTGGTCGCTCCAGAGGCCGTAATTTTGGCCCAAACACCGCGGAGAAGGGGATCGCCCAGAGAATAAGCATGCCTGTTTTGATAAAAATCGGTCAATATTTAGCGGGTCAAATGGACTTTTGTGTGAAAAATTACAAAATTGTTATTCTATGGCGTATATATTAACTCCCGAAGGACGTAGACCCGATAAGTTGATAGTATATTCAAGATGGGAGGTTGGCCTTTAAATTGATACCAATTATATTGTCGTATGTACTCGGATGTGGGAGTTACTCTTAAATATTTACAGGTTCTTACGTATTCAGATATTATTTAGTAACCCATTACCACACTAGAGGGACGAAATATAGCCCTGATCGCTCTGAAATTTTCCACGAGGATCCATGAATAGTCAAGGACAACGCCTATAATTTTCGGTGAGGATCAGATAATAATATTTGGATGAACTGGACTGTGAACTTAATTTTTTGTATTTTTTTTCGAATCAATCTATAGGCCACAATTGAAAGCCGAACATCGCAACACACATCGTAGAGGGTGCAAATATTGAAAAATATTGCCCATGCTCAGAATATAGAATTAGAGAAAGTAAGATTTTCGTGGAAGTTGTGTAGGGTATCATATGTTCGGCCCCATCCGACTATACTGCTCCGCTCCTTGGTTTTAAGAATATTTTTCTAAGGCTTAACACAGGCGTGGATTTTTTAAAGAATATTTTTTCTAAGGCTCCAAACAGGCGTGGATTTTTTAAAGAATATTTTTCGAAGGCTCCAAACAGGCGTGGATTTTTTAAAGAATATTTTTCGAAGGCTCCAAACAGGCGTGGATTTTTTAAAGAATATTTTTCGAAGGCTCCAAACAGACGTGGATTTTTTAAAGAATATTATTCTAAGGCTTAATTTTATGATCCGAATTGTATGAAATTTGGCATAGGTCACATGTTTGGCCCAAGGAGAAACCCTTATTGAAAAATCGGTTCAGATTTAGATATAGCTCCATAACAGACGTGGATTTTTTGCACAAAATTTGGAAAGCATAATGAATTCTAGAAATGTGTGCTTAATTTAGATATGATATATATTGTTTGAAATTGGTGCATAAGTCTATATATGAAATTTGGCATATCGTAAGGAACCCTATTGAAATTAAGTTTCATAAAAAATCGGCTAAGATTTAGATAAAGCTCCAATATATATTTTCGACCGATTTTAGGTAAATGGTGCACCAAAGTCCTATATATCCTTCGATTTACACGAAATTGGGCATAGCGTACTGAATTAAGTCTAGAAATATGTGTTTTTAATTTCGTAAAAATCGGTTCAGATTTAGATATACCGAAAGTGGTGAAGGGTATCATATAGTCGGCCCCGTCTGACTTTACTACTTTCCTTACTGGTTAAAGATTATTTTTGTAAAGATTATCCCATAAAAAATTCCGCACCATTTCCGATATTACGTTTTTAATCGATTTTATTTCTTCAATCATTGATCGGCGCCAAAGTATAACAAAAATACCCGCAATGTCGTTAATGCATTCCTGTACTCCATTTACATATTACAATTTAAATACTATAACTTGCAATTAAATCACCCACAAAAAAAATAACTCTCTTAATATCTCCAAGTCTTTATCACGAAGATGTTTCATTTTATTAATCTATTTTTGTTTTCTTCTTCTTCCTTTTCTCCTCCAGCAGTCTTTTTACTCATCTCAGAGGATATATCATAAAGTCGCATTGTCACAGACCAACCAACCAGCCAACCAACAAAAAACAAAAAAAAAACGACGAACAAGAATTACCCAAACCATCACCTGTCTTCGCAGATACCTTCGAATTCGAATCTACCACCAACATTGGATATGACTGAAGCTGAGCGCATCATTGTCACGCTGTGTTGATTATTTATTGGTTTAAGAGGAGACACACACCGAACAAAACCCCAACGGAGATGAAATGTATGGTTAACCATAAGTAGCTACTGTCATGGTATGTATGATCATATGCAGCATAATGCTAAAAATAGTTGAGAATTATGAAATTTTTAAAAACTAAAATAGCTTACCATTAAAATCGGCCGTGAACTTTATATGGAGACTATAGTAAGATAGTAGGTTAAACACCTGGGCTAGGAACCTTAATATACAGCTAATTACGAAATATGGACCCGTACTAAAATTTTTCCTCGTACTCCTCGCCTGTTGTGGCCTCTGAAAAAAACACAACAAATTAAGTTTTCGGTCCACTTGATCCCAAAATTATTATTTGATGATCAAGGAAAATTATAGGCGTTTTTCTTGACCAGGAACCAGGTCCTCATGGAAAATTTCAAAGCGATCAGCGCTATATTTCCGCCCTATAGTGTGGTAATGCGTTGCTAAACAATATCTCAGTACGTAAGCGCCTTGTATAGACCTTGTACAAAAAATATTCTTTAAGAAATCTACGCCTTGTATAGACCTTGAAAAAATATTCTTTAAGAAATCTTTAAGAAATCTACGCCTTGTATAGACCTTGAAAAAATATTCTTTAAGAAATCTACGCCTTGTATAGACCTTGAAAAAATATTCTTTAAGAAATCTACGCCTTGTATAGACCTTGAAAAAATATTCTTTAAGAAATCTACGCCTTGTATAGACCTTGAAAAAATATTCTTTAAGAAATCTACGCCTTGTATAGACCTTGAAAAAATATTCTTTAAGAAATCTACGCCTTGTATAGACCTTGAAAAAATATTCTTTAAGAAATCTACGCCTTGTATAGACCTTGAAAAAATATTCTTTAAGAAATCTACGCCTTGTATAGACCTTGAAAAAATATTCTTTAAGAAATCTACGCCTTGTATAGACCTTGAAAAAATATTCTTTAAGAAATCTACGCCTTGTATAGACCTTGAAAAAATATTCTTTAAGAAATCTACGCCTTGTATAGACCTTGAAAAAATATTCTTTAAGAAATCTACGCCTTGTATAGACCTTGAAAAAATATTCTTTAAGAAATCTACGCCTTGTATAGACCTTGAAAAAATATTCTTTAAGAAATCTACGCCTTGTATAGACCTTGAAAAAATATTCTTTAAGAAATCTACGCCTTGTATAGACCTTGAAAAAATATTCTTTAAGAAATCTACGCCTTGTATAGACCTTGAAAAAATATTCTTTAAGAAATCTACGCCTTGTATAGACCTTGAAAAAATATTCTTTAAGAAATCTACGCCTTGTATAGACCTTGAAAAAATATTCTTTAAGAAATCTACGCCTTGTATAGACCTT